>NC_091958.1:54081287-54098787 GCF_031021105.1 Erythrolamprus reginae
CTACCTATCTATCTATCTATCTATCTATCTATCTATCTATCTATCTATCTATCTATCCATCCATGTATAAACACACACACACATGCATACAGCGTATCTTTCAGAGTATAAGACCAGAGTTGGGTTGCTAATGGTGCCGTAGGCGACTGAGCACCAGTAGCGGCTGCCATATTGTACAATTTGCGCGTGGCCACTCCGATGCCAGTCCTTCGGACACCAGCATCTTTTTTCTTTAACTTTTATTTTATTTATTTTTTTATTAATTGGATTTATATGTCGCCCCTCTCCTTTTGGGTACCCCTTTTGGTAACTTTTGCTCCCCGCGTATGCGCAGAAGCAAAACCTTGAGAGGGGACGTGGGCGAGAGAGAGATATTTCGGCGATTTTCTGCTTCTGCACATGCACCTGGGCTGGCCGGCAACTTCGGTCAATCAGCTGAGTATCGGGAGGCAGATAATAATCAGTGGCTCTGCTGTTATTTGTTGCAAGGAGGCAAATTGCTGGCAGGCAGAGACCAAAGTCCGAGTCTGCGGAGAGGGGCGGCATACAAAATTAATAAATAAATAAATAAATTAAATAAAATAAAGAATGGGGATGGCTGGGTGGGGCTACATTCGGTGTATTTATCCCCCTTGTTTGGGGGATAAAAAGGTGCATCTTATACTCTGAAAAATACGGTATATGCTGTGGTTAGCTCTGGCCCTGCTCCTGCCCCAAGGGCTGTGGATGTGGGGGAGACATCCACATGCTGCAGGCCTGTTTTGCCCCCAATGGAATCTGCTGATGAAGGCTCCTCTGACCAAGAAGACATGAGTGACAGGGAGGAGGAGAGTGTGGCAGACAGCTCAGAAGGAGATCAATTATCTAGCTCCTCCTTGGGTTCAGAACAAGAGTTAATGATACAGCCACACATGCGGAGAGCGATGCTTAGGCAGGAACAACTGAGAGATTATTATCAAAGAAAATGAGGCCACCTGTGGTTGGGTGGGGCTGTGGTCATTAGTGAGGCTGCTATAAATAGCAGCCTGTGGGTTTGGCCATTGTGGAGGATTATCTGATCCTTGTGATTCGTGACTGCTTTACTGACTTTGACCTTTTGTGTACTGATTTTTCCCCGCTTTGAAACTAAACCAGAGAAAAGTGTGTTTCACTTTGTGAAAGAAGAAGGACTGTGAATTACCTCACAGCTGCAAGCTAAGTATCACAGAACTGATAAGGGACTTGTACAAATTACCCGTTTGTTTGGAGACGAGGGCTCTTGGCTATACCAAAAGAGGGCTTGGTTTATTTGAATTTCCGTTATAAAGAACATTGTTTTGAATTTTCAAACGTGTGTGTGTCTGAAATTTGTATCTGTGAATTTTTGGGAGGATTCTACCAGAGAGCCCGACAGAACAGTATATATCCTGGCCCCTTTCACGCCATCAGCTTCGAAGGAACAAGAGCAATCTCAGCAAAAAATTGTTTGGCGGCCTCATCAGCAAAAGGATAATTCTGAACCTAATGAAAGATTAACTAAGCCGTAAACGCTAAACAAGCTTCTGCCCTGGATACGGGACCAACGGCTATTTCCAATATGTTCCCTATTCAGCAGACCTGCTTTGCTCCGAAAGCAAACAATCTGCACCGAGAGAGAAAATATTTATCTGCCTCATTGACCTAAAAATGTACCTTGGTTCCATCTGGCATTGGTAGCCTGCAATATGGTGGCATTAAAATTGTTGGTGTGTGTGTGTATGAGAGAGAGAGAGAGGGAGAGAGAGAGAAGCCAGCTACTTATCTATCCGTCCATCCTCCTGGCTGCCATATCTTACTCAGGGTTATTACTGGCGTGTCTCCAGATGCGATAGCTGTACAAAATATTTTTAAATACATTTACAGGGAACTAAAGAAATTAGATTGCACTTACAAAGCGGATGAAAAGCTGTTCTATTGATCTAAAGGAACCTTCTGTGCACAAGCGCAGAAATACCTTGAACTTGACAAGCGTTGTTTTTCTCTTCCTTTCTGCTAGATCTTGATGCTTCTCTTTCTTTCTCTCTCTTTCTCGCTCTCTCTTTCTCTCTCTTCTTTCTCTCTCTTTCTCTTTCTCTCTCTTCTCTCTCTTCTCTCTATTTCTTTCTCTCTCTCTCTTTCTCTGTTTCTCTCTCTCTCATTCTTTTTCTCTCTCTCTCTCTTTCTCTCTCTTCTTTCTCTGTCTTTATTTCTTTCTCTCTCTCTTTCTCTGTTTTTTCTCTCTTTCTCTCTCTCTCTTCTTTCTCTCTTTCTCTTTCTTTCTCTCACTTTCTCTCTCTCTCTCTTTCTCTCTCTTCTTTCTCTCTCTTTATTTCTTTCTCTTTCTCTGTTTCTCTCGCTCTCTCTTTCTCTCTCTTCTTTCTCTCTATTTCTTTCTCTCTCTTTCTCTGTTGTTCTCTCTCTTTCTCTCTTGCTCTTCTTTCTCTCTTTCTCTTTATTTCTCTCTCTCTTTCTTTTTCTGTTTCGCTCTCTCTTTTTCTCTTTCTCTCTCTTCTTTCTCTCTCTTTATTTCTTTCTCTCTCTCTCTTTCTCTGTTTTTCTCTCTCTTTCTCTCTTGCTCTTCTTTCTCTCTTTCTCTTTATTTCTCTCTCTCTCTTTCTTTCTCTGTTTCACTCTCTCTTTTTCTCTCTTTCTCTCTCTTCTTTCTCTCTCTTTCTTTCTTTCTCTCTCTCTCTTTCTCTGTTTTTCTCTCTCTTTCTCTCTTGCTCTTCTTTCTCTCTTTCTCTTTATTTCTCTCTCTTTCTTTCTCTGTTTCACTCTCTCTCTTTCTCTCTCTGTCTCTCTCTCTCTGTCAGGAGATTTTTGGCTTCCAGGGGGAGGGCAATTTTACCCTCTCCTGGCTCCAGGGAATCCTTTGGAGCCTAGGGAGGGCAAAACATGATCATGCTGGGCCCACCAGAAGTTGGGAAACAGACCGTTTCCAGATTCCAGAGGGCCTCTGAGGGGCAGGGGAAGCTGTTTTTGCCCTCCCCAGGCATTGAATGCTCTTTCGGGAGAAAAAGGTTTGCCATCACTGTTACAACCCCATCATAACTAGCTGCAACTAGTCTAAATGTATGTCAAGGATAAGCAACGTGTTTTCTGTAATCACTTTCATTCCTATCAGGTAATTTCACCCCCCACCCCCACCCAAATTGCAGATCTTCATGATGATGATAATAATAATGCAGGTGTATTCTCATCTGCTTGGCTGCATACGTTCACTCCAATTCTGGCGCCCTCCCCAATCCCAGTTATCCAGTGCAATTTTCTGGAATTCAAATGAGTCATTATGAGAATTTCCCAAGATTCAGGCTCTAGTTAACCCCCTGCTGCCCCCCCACATCCAAACCTGTTTGCGTCGATGCCAGAATGTTGATCTGTCTGTCTGTCTGTCTGTCTATCTAATTTATTTATTTATTTATTGATTGGATTTGTATGCCGCCCCTCTCCGTAGACTCGGGGCGGCTAACAACAGTGGTAAAAACAACATGCGACAATCCAATACTAAAACAGCTAAAAACCCTTATTTTAAAACCAATCATACATACATATAAATTGTAGAAGCCTAGGGGGAAAGAATATCTTAGTTCCCCCATACCTGAAGACAGAGGTGGGTTTTAAGAAGCTTACGAAAGGCAAGAAGGGTGGGGGCTATTCTAATCTCTTGGGGGAGTTGGTTCCAGAGGGCCGGGGCCGCCACAGAGAAGGCTCTTCCCCTGGGTCCCGCCAAATGACATTGTTTAGTTGACGGGACCCGGAGAAGGCCAACTCTGTGGGACCTAATCGGTCGCTGGGATTCGTGTGGCAGAAGGCGGTCCCGGAGATAACCTGGCCCGGTGCCATGAAGGGCTTCATAGGTCATAACCAACACTTTGAATTGTGACCGGAAACTGATCGGCAACCAATGCAGATTGCGGAGTGTTGGTGTGACATGGGCATATTTAGGGAAGCCCATGATTGCTCTCGCAGCTGCATTCTGCACGATCTGAAGTTTCCGAACACTTTTCAAAGGTAGCCCCATGTAGAGAGTGTTACAGTAGTCGACCCTCGAGGTGATGAGGGCATGAGTGACTGTGAGCAGTGAGTCCCGATCCAAATAGGGCCGCAACTGGTGCAACATGCGAACCTGGGCAAACGCCCCCCTCGACACAGCTGAAAGATGTTTCTCTAATGTGAGCTGTGGATCGAGGAGGACGCCCAAGTTGCGGACCCTCTCTGAGGGGTTAGTAATTCCCCCCCCCAGGGTAATGGATGGACAGATGGAATTGTCCTTGGGAGGCAAAACCCACAGCCACTCCGTCTTATTATTAATTGGATTTCTATCCCACCCCTCTCCAAAGACTTGGGGCGGCTTACAACATATAATAAAAAAACAATAAAATACAATGGCAAATCCAATTAATTAAACTAGATAACTGACTTAAAATCCCCAATATTTTAAGAATCAATCGTACACATTCAGACTTCAGCCATACATAACATTCATCAGCAGGGTAGCCTAAGATCTAATGGCCCCAAGCTTGGTGACATAAATGAGTCTTCAGACTCTTGCGGAAAGCAAGGAGGGTGGGGGGCAGTGCGAAACTCTGGGGGGAGCTGGTTCCAAAGGAGTGGGCCCCCCACAGAGAAGGCTCTTCCGCTAGGCCCTGCCAAGCGACATTGTCTAGTTGACGGGACCTGGAAAAGGCCGACTCTGTGCGACCTAACCTGTGGGACCATATAAATAACGCAGATGAACGGGATGGTCACATCATGGATATGACTTCAATTTCACAATTCGGGTCATTGGCACGAAGATAGCATCCTTGATTCCGCCTGGATCATCATTATCATCTTTTAATGGTCCCATCATCCCTTGCAGGGTGGAGTCTGGGCAACTGAATGGAGCTAGCACAGTTTTTTACTGGCCCATTGCCTTTCCTGTCACCAGTGCAGAGTTTTGTTCAGCAGATAAATTCTCATTGTGCCTCTACCTAGGACTGAACTCCCAGCCTCCTGATTGTGAGGCAAGAGCTCCACCTCTAGGCCACCGCACCACTCCCTTGCTTCCACCTGGGTGGACGCCTAATATTTCTATGCGTGCCACTGTTAAGCGACTGGGAAGTGAGGCCAGGTTACAAGTGAAAAAAGAAACAGAATCATAAATGAACAACGTATTTGAACTAATTGCAAGATAGAGACACATTGACTGATAGGCGAAGTTCTGGGCAGATTCGGGTTCTGCTGAAAAGGTTCCCATTGATTTGCGCTGTTGAGTAGCCCAGCAGCAGAGCAAACATTTAAGGAATTGGTGTGATTTGAAATAATAGAAAAAGGAAGGAGAAGGCATTACCCCCGAGCCAAAGAGAGGAGACCTCCTTAAGTGCTAATGTCATCGGGTGGAGAATTCTCCTGCAGGGACTCACAGCTGTCTTTCAGAAGGTGACATTTATTTGAAAGCTGAAAGAGACCAAAGCAGTTATCTCGCCTGCCCTCTTGCTACCGTCTGTTCTAGTCTGGCTGGCCGCTCCACGAATACTCTCTTTACAGGACTGTATTTTCAAAATAACACTTCTTTATTTGCCTTCTTCCACATTGGAATTCTTCAAGTATACATCTTCGCCATGCAAAATGCATTCCAAACTCACAGACAAAACTACAGAGTCATAAATTCTTTCTAAATGAATAGGCTGTCGACTTCAGACATCTCCTTATCTCTGGGTCAGGTTCACGCTACTTAAAAACAGTTTTATCATGCAATATAAAAACTCACTTCTCCGGAGAAAGAGTGAGAGCATCCATCTTGTGTATTTCACTTTGCAGAAAAGCATCCATCATTTCCGGTCAAGTCCAGATGTGAGGCAATTAATTAATTTACACACCTGGAATAGCATTTCAAAACCTCTTTCCCCCAAGCTCATCCCTCATTTTCTCTGACCTCCTAAATTTGGCACCTAACCAAGGACTATTCTCTACACCCCCATTATTTGAAGAAGCATTACAATGCATACTATTGTCTCATCCCCACTATCCTCCTTCACTTCTCTTAAATCAGGGTAATTGTCAGCTTCTACGTCTTCGTCTTCCTCTGAATCTGACATTTCCAAAGGCTGACAGGGAACATTCACAACACCGTCTAGGAGTAGTTTCTCCAACGCTCAGCTCTGCGGACACCACAAACAGAAATCAGAGTGAGGAAGGGGTCTCATTTCTAGAATTAGAATACTTCTCTCGTTCTCTCATTCTCTCTCTTCTTTCTCTCTCTCTCATTCTCTGTCTCTCTTTCTGTCTCTGTCTCTCTCTCTTTCTCTCGCTGTCTCTCTCTCTCTCTCTTTCCCTCTCTCTCTTTCTTTCTCTCTCTTTCTCTTTCTCTCTCTCTTTCTTTCTTTCTCTCTCTCTCTCTCTCTTTCTCTTTGGCCAAGCAACATCACAATAGGCCCACATCCATTGCGTTGAACCGAATAAAGCAGAACTTAAGTTAAGCAGGCTAGCATCTAAGAAGATCACTGGCACTCGTGGAACTGATACCCTCAACAATTATGTTCAAATTGTTCTTAAAAATAAGGACTTCCACCTTTCATCTCTCTCAAAGATCATTTTGCAAGACACAGGGTGCCTTAAGCTCTTGACCTCCGCTTCCTACTACATTAATTGACTCAAGGGGAGCCTTCTAGGCTGGCCCGATTAAAAAGAGCAATTAAAAGAAGCAAAACATAATTTGCCCGTAATAAGTGAGTGTTTGCGATGGCGGGAGGCTTTCTTATTAAGAACCCGGTGGGTAGGAACAGAATACATCCACCCATCCATTTAAGTTTCACATTTCCCAAGACCGGAAGGGAAAACTGTTCAAAAAACATGACAATGTGAACACAATTTTAAAGCATTCCCAGAAGGCAAGAACAAAGCCATGGATGCAACCAGTGATGGGCTCCTACGGGAACGGTCAGGAACGCAGTTCCGGTAGCAAAATTGGGAGCTCCACCCCAGAGCACCCAATTTGCACTGAAAGATGTTGAAACAAAAATGCATAAGCCACGCCCACAGTGTGGTAGTCAAAATTTTGGTAGCCCATCACTGGATGCAACACTATCATTTGCATTTTTTGCAGCACTGCTAAGTTCCGCATCACAGCTGCAACCACGTTAGGATAGAATAACAGAGTTGGAAGGAACCTTTAGGGAGGACAATCCTTCTTTTGTAGGTTCTGTCCTTCCTCGAAAAGGGTCCTCCTACCTGTCCTCCTTTTCAATATTTTAAAACGAATCTGTTAATCGCTGTATTCAGAGATGCCACGCCAAACTATTACGTCTCATGTGATGGTTCAGTTAGAACATAAGAACACATCGGGCTGAAGCCCATCGAGTCCAGCATTCTGTGGCCCACAGTGGCCCACCAATTGTCCATGGGGATCTTGAGCAGAAAGAGAAAGCCAAGACCTTCCTTTCCCTGGACAAAGGGTACTCAAGGGAATCCTACCTGTCTCAACCAACATAGAGACGACACATGGACATCCGTTTCAATAACTACCGATACACTTGGCGTCCAGTCCTGCCTTGAAGCTATCTAGGCTGACAGCTGTCATGACCTCTTCTGGAAGGGAATTCCATAAACCAACAACCGTCTGGGTGAAGAAATATTTCCCTTGATTTGTCCTCACTTTCTCACCTGTGAGCTTTACGGAGGGCCCCCTTGTCCTAGTATTGTGTGATAGAGAAAAGGATTCTTCTCTATCCACCTTTTCTATCCCATGCATGATTTTATACACTTCGATCAAGTCATCCCTTCAATGCCGTCTTTCAAGGCTGAAGAGACCAAGGTGTTGCAGTTCGGAAAGACGTGGTTATGAAATGCATACGCAGGGTACAGGAGAACTTCATGTGTCTCACACTTATCTCCCACCATTGCCTCTATGAATCCCAGTGACCGGTTCGGACCCACAGAGTCGGCCTTCTCCAGATCCCGTCAACTAGACAATGTCACTTGGCGGGGACTAGGGGAAGACCCTTCTCTGTGGGGGCCCTGGCCCTCTGGAATCAGCTCTCCCCAGAGATTCGTACTGCCTCCACCCTCCTTGCCTTTCGTAAGAGTCTTAAGACTCATTTATGTTGTCAGGCTTGGGCCGAATACATCTTAGCCCCTGGCCAACAAATGATTGCATGGTTGCTGTACAAATGGGCGTGATTGATTTTTAATTTAATTAGGGACTTTTTTTTAATAAGTTTTTTTAATTAGGGACTTTAGAATGCTTTGTAATTTTAATTAATTGGATTGATTTTACTGTAATTTACTGGATTTTTACATGTTGTAAGATGCCCCGAGTCTTCAGAGAGGGGCAGCATGAAAATCCAATTAATAGTAATTTAAAAAAAATAAGGTTCAGTGGCATTCAAAAGGGGTCAGATTTTGGCTCTCTTATGCACGTGTAGGGATTCTAGACTAATTCCCTGTTTGACTCCTCCGCCCGGCTTGGCCAGTATGAATGGGCGTGATTGATTTTTAATTTAAGTAGGGATTTTAGAATGCTTTGTAATTTTAATTAATTGGATTGATTTTATTGTAATTTACTGGGGTTTTTTATATGTTGTAAGCCGTCCCAAGTCATCAGAGAGGGGTGGAATGAAAATCCAATTAATAATAATAATAACAACAACAACAACAACAACAATAATAATAATAATAATAATTAAAAAAATAAAAAATAAATAAGGTTCAGTGGCATTCAAAAGGAGTCAGATTTTGGCTCTCTTATGCCCGTGTAGGGATTCTAGACTAATTCCCTGTTTGACTCCTCCTCCTGGCTTGGCCAGTACGAATGGGCGTGATTGATTTTTAATTTAATTAGGGATTTTAGAATACTTTGTAATTTTAATTAATTGGATTGATTTTACTGTAATTTACTGGGTTTTTTATATGTTGTAAGCCGCCCCGAGTCTTCAGAGAGGGGCGGCATGAAAATCCAATTAATAATAATTTAAAAAAATAGGGTTCAGTGGCATTCAATAGGGGTCAGATTTTGGCTCTCTTATGCACGTGTAGGGATTCTAGACTAATTCCCTGCTTGACTCCTCCGCCCAGTTTCTCTTTGACAATGATTTTCTGCATCGCTAGCATGAAGGGGAAAAAAATGTGACTTTTACCAAATCCCACAAACGGGGGCAAATATTTTGCACGCCCCTGGGCGGAGGGGGGGCTTTGCTAGACCTAATAATGTGCTTGCTTGGAAGTCTCACATTAAAAAAAAATATTTCTTTTTAGCTTCTGTTCATTTATGATCTAGGCATTATACTGAATAATTTCCCAATTATTGGTATGCAGAAAGCCGCCCAGAAAATTTAGTACCTCTGCCTCTCTGTCTCTCTCTCTCTCTCCTTCTGGCACATCAGCTTTGTTAAAAGAACAAAAAGGAGAGAGAGGAAAAAAAAGGAAAAGCGAAGAGAAATGAATGACTAGATTAAACAAGCTGATAGCATACATCTTGTCTGGCTTTTTCACATCATTCCATCACCCATACACTTTCTCTGTTTCGCTAAATTAGGTAAATTTACCTTCCATTACAGGATCTGCAAAATGGCCCTTCCAAATTCTCACCGGCTGTAATATCACCATGGTAATGGCAAGGCTGTAGAGAATCTGCTCATTTAATATTTTTTCCCCCCTGGGCCCTATTGATTTATGGCCCATTAAAGAGGATTTGGAAATGCAGGCAGAACAAACCTTTCCACATTTCCTTCAACCAAGGCTGGGCATGACAGTAGGGGTAGTTCGGGAGCCATAATCAAAGATGGGGTGATGCTGGACTATTACACTCTATTCTCTGATGTTTATTTATTTATTTATTTTATTTTATTTATTTATTTATTGGATTTGTATGCCGCCTCTCTCCGTAGTCTCGGGGCGGCTAACAACAGTAACAAAAAACAGCATGTAAATCCAATACTAAAACAACTAAAAACCCTTATTGTAAAACCAAACATCCATACATGCAAACATACCATACATGAATTGTAAAGGCCTAGGGGGAAAGAATATCGCAGTTCCCCCATGCCTGATGGCAGAGGTGGGTTTTAAGGAGCTTACGGAAGGCAAGGAGGGTGGGGGCAATTCTAATCTCTGGGGGGAGTTGGTTCCAGAGGGCTGGGGCCGCCACAGAGAAGGCTTTTCCCCTGGGCCCCGCCAAATGACATTGTTTTGTTGACGGGACCCAGAGAAGCCCCACTCTGTGGGACCAAACCGGTTGCTGGGATTCGTGCAGCAGAAGGCAGTCTCGTAGATACCCTGGTCCGGTGCCATGAAGGTCTTTATAGGTGATGACCAACACTTTGAATTGTGACCAGAAACTGATCGGCAACCAATGCAGACTGCGGAGTGTTGGTGTTACATGGGCATTTTTGGGAAAGCCCATGATTGCTCTCGCAGCTGCATTCTGCACGATCTGAAGTTTCTGAACCCTTTTCAAAGGTAGCCCCATGTAGAGAGCATTACAGTAGTCCGAAACACAATGATACACAATGAAGGTTATAGAGGATACACTCGAAGTAAAATATATCAAAGAAAGAATAGAAGAAAAAATATAGGGATAGAAGATATAGGAGATATAGGAGAGACAATAGGACAGGGGACAGAAGGCACTCTAGTGCACTTATGCACGCCCCTTACTGACCTCTTAGGAATCTGGAGAGGTCAACCGTGGATAGCCTAAGGGTAAATTGTTGGGGGTTAGGGGAGGACACTAAGGAGTCCGGTAATGCGCCGGGGTGGCGCAGCAGGTAGAGTGCTGTACTGCAGGCCACTGAAACTGACTTGTAGATGTGAAGGTCAAATTTCATCACTGGCTCAAGGTTGACTCAGCCTTCCATCCTTCCCAGGTGGGTCAAATGAGGACCCGGATTGTAGGGGCAATAGCCTAGCTCTGTTAAAAAAGTGCTATTGCTAACATGTTGTAAGCCGCCCTGAGTCTAAGGAGAAGGGCGGCATAAAAATTGAATAAATAAATAAAATAAATAAATGCTTCAACAACTCAATTACTAAAGTTGTATTTTTTACAGTCAAGTTTGGAGTGGTTAATATCAAGCTTGAATCTGTTGTGTGCTCTTGTGTGGTTGTGGTTGAAGCTGAAGTAGTCGTTGACAGGCAGGACATTGCAGCATATGATCTTGTGGGCAATATTTAGATCATGTTTAAGGCATCGTAGTTCTAAGCTTTCTAGACCCAGGATTTGGTTTTGCAGGGTATTCTGTTTTGAGTGGAGGAGCGAAGGGCTCTTTTGGTGAAGTATCTTTGGTCTTTTTCGAGGGTGGTTATTCATTTCAGATCTGTAGATATTCACACACTCACATACACACTGAGAGACTATGCTACAGCCCCGAAATTTTACGTGGTTGTGCTGGTGTTTCTTTTTTTAAATGCACTTGGGAGAATAAGGGAAATGAAACACACCAGCTGATCATAAAAGCTGCAAGAATTGTGATTGCTGTCGCCCTACTTCTCCCATCTTTTGCAAGTCTAGTTTAATAAATGCATGTGGAGAGCTGACGGAAGAGAAAAAAAAGGTAAGTGGGAAAAGTTTATTACACCCTACAGCATCCTACCTCCTCGTCCTGAATTCACAGAAGCGATTTTAAAAAAAAGTCAACGTTTTATGGGAAAATCACCCTTTATTAAAATTATACACAAGTACGGAGATTTTTTTTAAAGCCACATTTAGTTTCTCAGTTGATTTTTCCCTCCCACCCGTCAAGGAGGGTGTGTGTGCTTCATAGAACAAGGCTAATGCAATAATTTACTAAGAATCAGACATGGTCTTGATCAAATTTTCATGAGAGTTGGAAGCAAGTGAAAGAGAGAAAATTGCCCAAGAGGGCTGTTCTATAAAAGAAACCTGACTTTCTTAGTCTTGTACCTTGAAAAAATATTTATTCTGAAGGGGCAGGATTTATTCACTACTAGCTTTGCAAAGTTTGGGGAAATGGCCCTGAGATCAGAGAAACCAGACTAGCAGGGACCCAAAACTAATGAGGCTGAGTCAACCTTAAACCGGCGGTGAGATTTGAACTGCTGAACTACAGCTAGCAGTTAGCTGAAGGAGCCTGCAGTGCTGCACTCTAACCACTGTGTCACTCCAGCTAAAGGTTGGTGCTTATCTGCCTTCTTCTGAAAAACTGCTGTTGGACTCATTGATATTGTTTGGAATTACTTGTTACAGCTGGGAATGAACATAATTCACAGCCGTTAAAATAAAAGAGGGGGGTTTTGGGGACGTCATTTGCGCATTCCTGTTTATCAGGAGGCCTGGGTCAGAACATGAAAGATAATTGAAACCAGAAGCTTCTGGACATGACTGGCTTGGGAATTCTCGGAATTGAAGTAAGCAACTTTAGCAACTTCCCGCCACAACAGAGCATGAAGACAAGGCACAGAGTAGGCAACAAAGACTGCCATGTTTTAATAAAGTCAAAGTAGGATGGGGAAAACTTATTAAGGAACAAGGGAGTCATAGCTTATGGTGTGCTGAAGCAGACACTAAATCTGCGCTACGTACACTTTTTGGGCGACAAAGTGAGGAATAAAGAATGAGGCGCATTCATTTCAATCGTTCTGCAATTTAATCACAAGGAGGGCTGGGTTTTTTTTCCTAGTACAATATAGGAGTGATTAGTAGTATAATGAAATTCACCAGAAAATATGGAACACATACTTGAATAATGCAGCTGCTGTTAAAACAAAAAAGGTGCCAGAATTTTAATAAAATAAGCAACAGCTATAATCTAAGAATGTATTTTGTGTGCTATCTGTTATGGAAAATAATAGCCGCTCCGAGCTGAGTCATCAGGAGGAGAAAATGAGGCTTTAATTTAAAACAATCAGGCGGAATGTGATAGGGAAATCATTTTCTTTTTCTGAGTACCTGGACAATCTCTACCGACCAGAGCAAATATCACTGGGACAAGGTGATCTTGTAGTTTTATTCGTTTAGTAAACGTGGACAACATCATAAATAAGTCTTCTTAGCAGATCTGTGCATCCTTCAACAGGGTGGAGCAGCTAAAAAGCCTCTGCTGACGATTCCGTTCCAAGCTAACCATGACATCTGCTGGTTTATTCCAACCCTTAGTTAACAGAGATCATCTCCATGGAAACACTCCCTGACCAGCAGAGTCCAAAATGTACCTTTGAGGTGACATGGGAAGCTTTGAAAGACTATGAACCACAGCAGGCTCAGTTCAAGCATCCTTGCAAATCCGATGATAGAAAGCATTAGGAAGAGCTTCAGGGACAAGAGACAACGCCAGCCTGACCAAGTCTTCAGGTTTTTTAAAATTCTTGGGTGGATTGTTTTCTCTATGTCCATCTCCAATAGCCAGAAATTAAAAGAGGACAAGACAACAGTCTCTACATGGGCAGATCTATCTGGACTTCAGCAAAGCCTTTGATACAGTTCCACATAAAGAGCTGATAGATAAATTAGTGAAGATTGGACTTAATCCCTGGATAGTTCAGTGGATTTCAAGCTGGCTGAAGCGTAGACATCAGAGAGTTATTGTTAATGGCGAGTATTCTGAGCAGAGACAGGTTACAAGCGGTGTGCCACAAGGCTCTGTTCTGGGTCCTACTCTTTTTAATATGTTTGTGAGTGACATAGGGGAAGGTTTGGTAGGGAAGGTTTGCCTATTTGCCGATGACTCTGAAGTGTGCAATAGGGTTGATATTCCTGGAGGGGTCTGTAATATGGTAAATGATTTAGCTTTACTAGATAAATGGTCAAAGCAATGGAAACTGCAGTTTAATGTTTCCAAATGTAAAATAATGCACTTGGGGAAAAGGAATCCTCAATCTGAGTATTGCATTGGCATTTCTGTGTTAGCAAAAACTTCAGAAGAGAAGGATTTAGGGGTAGTAATTTCTGACAGTCTCAAAATGGGTGAGCAGTGTGGTCGGGCATTAGGAAAAGCAAGTAGGATGCTTGGCTGCATAGCTAGAGGTATAACAAGCAGGAAGAGGGAGATTGTGATCCCCTTATATAGAGCTCTGGTGAGACCACATTTGGAATACTGTGTTCAGTTCTGGAGACCTCATCTACAAAAAGATATTGACAAAATTGAACGGGTCCAAAGACGGGCTACAAGAATGGTGGAAGGTCTTAAGCATAAAACGTATCAGGAAAGACTTCATGAACTCAATCTGTAGAGTCTGGAGGACAGAAGGAAAAGGGGGGACATGATCGGAACATTTAAATATGTTAAAGGGTTAAATAAGGTTCAGGAGGGAAGTGTTTTTAATAGGAAAGTGAAAACAAGAACAAGGGGACACAATCTGAAGTTAGTTGGGGGAAAGATCAAAAGCAACGTGAGAAAATATTATTTCACTGAAAGAGTAGTAGATCCTTGGAACAAACTTCCAGCAGACGTGGTTGGTAAATCCACAGTAACTGAATTTAAACATGCCTAGGATAAACATATATCCATTGTAAGATAAAATACAGGAAATAGTATAAGGGCAGACGAGATGGACCATGAGGTCTTTTTCTGCCGTCAGTCTTCTATGCTTCTATGTTTCTAGGTTTCTACATAGGCAGATCAGATAGGAAGTTGCAAAACTCGGTCCCACGGTACTAGGTGATCTGTTCAGTTACTCAGTGGACACTCAAATATTAACGTTATGGCTTATCCATGATTGGAAAACTCTGCTTGTGAGTTCTTTGGCCTTTGGTCAGGCACAAACTACCTTACTCCTCCAGATTTCAAATACTACGCTTCAAATACTACGGCTAGACAATTTACACCTAGGTCGGCTCCGAACTGATTTAACTGTTGTTCATAAGATCACACACCATAACGTCCTTCCTGTTAGTGACTACTTCACTGTGAACAACAACACAAGAGCACGTAATAGAAACAAACTAAATGTAAATCGCTCCAAACTTGACTACAGGTTCATCAATGCCTGGAACCCATCACCTGACTCTGTGGTTTCTTCCCCAAACCCCAAAATCTTCAACCTTAAATTATCTACTGTTGACCTCTCCTCTTTTCTAAGAGGTCTGTAAGGGATGTGCACAAGTGTACTATTTGTGCCTACCATCCCTGTCCGTCTCTCCATTGATTGATTGATTGATTGATTGATTGATTGATTGATTGGATTTGTATGCCGTCCCTCTCCGGAGACTCGGGGCGGCTAACAGCAACAATAAAGCAGTGTACAATAGTAGTCTGCTGCTACAAACAATTAAAAACCCATTAATATAAAAAACCAAACATACATACATACATACCATGCATAGAATTGTAAAGGCCTAGGGGGAAGAAGGTCTCAATTCCCCCATGCCTGATGGCAGAGGTAGGTTTTAAGCAGCTTACGAAAGGCAAGGAGGGTGGGGGCAATTCTAATCTTTGGCGGGAGTTGGTTCCAGAGAGCCGGGGCCGCCACAGAGAAGGCTCTTCCCCTGGGTCCCGCCAAGCAACATTCTTTAGTTGACGGGACCCGGAGAAGACCCACTCTGTGGGACCTAACTGGTCGCTGGGATTCGTGCAGCAGAAGGCGGTCCCTGAGATAATCTGGTCCGGTGCCATGAAGGGCTTTATATTATCCTTTTTATCATGTCTTTATACATTGTTATGTTAATACAAACTATAATTATATACTTGTTTGATAAATATAATAAATAAAATAAATAAATACACAAATACATAAATAAATAAATATTACAACTGGCAGTGCAGGATAGAGGGGGGATAATCTTCCAAAAATGTATTTCTTTGAGGTCCTTGGTGCTATCTTAGCTTGGGTGCCAATGATACATCCAGGTAAGTCACATTATCAGTGCTCGAAGGGAGTGAAGTTAGTTGGGTAATGAAACCTCTGCATGGACCCAGGAGTCCTCCTCCTCTCCCTCCTCCTCCTTTCCACAGATGCCCTCGTTCAAGCACAGACAATGTTGCCCAGTTGAGTAATGAAACTTCTGCAAGAAAACAACCCAAACTCACAAAGGACTCCAGAGTCTTCCTCCTTCTCAATTGGGTCATGAAACATAGGCAGGAAAACAACCAAGCTCAGAGGGCCCCCAAGGGCACCACAGTCTTCCTCCTCCCTTCCTCCTCTCCTCCACAAACCCAGCACTGATAACGTTACCCAGGTGGGTCATGAAAAGTCTGCAAGCAAACACCCAAGTTCAGAAGGCACCACAGACTCTACTGTTCAGCTCCAAATACAGTAGTACCTCTATTTACGAACTTAATTCGTTCCGTGACCAGGTTCTTAAGGAGAAAGGTTTGTAAGAAGAAGCAATTTTTCCTATAGGAATCAATGTAAAAGCAAATAATGTGTGCGATTGGGGAAACCACAGGGAGGGTGGAGGCCCTGTTTCCTCCCAGGAGATTCCTAGAGAGGTCCCATGGAGGCTTCTCCCTGCCTTTTCCAGTCCTGTTTCCTCCCACAGAGGCTTCTCCCCGTCTTTTCCGGCCCTATTTCCTCCCAGGAGATTCCTAGAGAGGCCCCACGGAGGCTTCTCCCCATCTTTTCTGGCCCTATTTCCTCCCAAAAGATTCCTAGAGAGGCCCCACGGAGGCTTCTCCCCACCTTTTCCGACCTTGTTTCCTCCCATGAGATTCCTAGAGAGGCCCCACGGAGGCTTCTCCCCACCTTTTCCGGCCTTGTTTCCTCCCAGGAGATTCCTAAAGAGGCCCCACGGAGGCTTCTCCCCATCTTTTCTGGCCCTATTTCCTCCCAAAAAATTCCTAGAGAGGCCCCACGGAGGCTTCTCCCCACCTTTTCCAGCCTTGTTTCCTCCCATGAGATTCCTAGAGAGGCCCCACGGAGGCTTCTCCCCGTCTTTTCCGGCCCTATTTCCTCCCAGGAGATTCCTAGAAAGGCCCCAGGGAGGCTTCTCCTGACCTTTTCCGGCCCTGTATCCTCCCAGGAGATTCCTAGAAAGGCCCCACAGAGGCTTCTCCCCATCTTTTCTGGCCTTGTTTCCTCCCAGGAGATTCCTAGGGAGGCCCCGCGGAGGCTTCTCCCTGCCTTTTCCGGTTACAGTTTCAGAGGCTTGAGTTTGTAAATAAAAAATCGTTCTTGATAAGAAGCAAAAAAAATCTTGAACACCCGGTTCTTATTTAGAAAAGTTCATACGTAGAGGCGTTCTTAGGTAGAAGTACCACTGTATTGTCTTCTATTGTAAACATCCTTCTATTTTATGAATAGACTCCTGTCCTGAACTAAATCTGTAACCAAAAAAAAAAAAAATCAAGACTCTGAGATCAAGACATTCAAGTTGGGAGGCAAAGTATGGTTGTCCTAATGGCTTTGTTTTAGATGTTTTAGATGTTTATAACCCCACATGCCTCCGGTTGAGTCAACCCCGAAGGTTATTAAAATGAAAAAAAAAAAGACAACTTATTGGCGAAAGCTGTGCTACAGCGCTGAGTCCATCACCAAAGTGACAGGTGACATTTTGCCTAACTACCAGCTCTGGCAAGGTTGAATGTGGGTCGAATGGAGATAATGTCAGCCGTTTCCTCAAACAAGTTTGCTT
>NC_091958.1:54453787-54561075 GCF_031021105.1 Erythrolamprus reginae
ACAGACAGAGACACAGATGATGGATGGATAGATAGATAGATAGATAGATAGATAGATAGATAGATAGATAGATAGATAGATAGATAGATGATAGATATGTAAAGGAATTTCCAAGTCATTCTTCTTAGCAGACCTCCTGGAAGCTGCCTTATTCATTTATTTCAAGCAACTCTGTACAAGGAACCAAATCACAATAAAATAAAAACAAATGATAGCTGTTGCAGAAGCTCAAAGACAAAGCATCTGAGAGTCTTGTGCAGCTTTAAAACTTTCGGTGCATCTAAACCAGAGTTCCCCAACTCTAGCAAACCCCAGAGGTTGACTTCAAATCTCAGAATTCTGCAGCCAACAGGGCAAGATGGATGCTGGGTGTCGAAGTCCACCCCCTTAGAATTTGCTGCGGCTGCAAAAAAACAAAACCCCTGACCTTGGCTTTCTTCAGTGTCAATTTAGCAAGAATGGGGCTGGGAATGAAGCCTTCTCTGTGTATTTAGGATCCGTTCCACCCACCTCTGGCCAAGAGCCATGAAGAGTGGGAGTTGCATTCTGAAACATCTGGAGATTTTTGCAGCTTTTGTCCAGAATTAAAAGCGGGACTCTTTCCCAACTCAAATACCTTTCTGCAAGCTACGACGCTTCTCCCCAGATAGATAACAAACCTCAGATTCCCTCCCCCCCCCCCCCCGACATTGCTTTACATGCTAGTCCACGACCTGCTATTCCATGATAATAGAAATTTGATTTGATTAGACGTCTCTTTGGTCATTCTTATTCTCTGCGCTTCTGGGAATCCCCTGGCGGTGCCGCGGTGTCAAAAGAAAGCACATAAATAAATAAATAAAAAGGCCAGAAAGGCTTTGGCAAATATAAATGGGTAGGAATTGTTTTGCTTTTAACCTTTCTTGCGTCCTCTGATAGGGCAAAAACAGCCTCATCTATCCATCTCGACAAATAGAGATTGACGCATAGACGGACGGATAGATGATAGATGGATAGACGATAGATGGATAAATAGATAGATGGATAGAGGGATAGCTGCATAGATGGATAGAAGATAGATGGATAGACGATAGATGGTTAGATGGTTAGACGGATAGATGGATAGAGGGATAGAGAGATAGACGGATAAATGGATAGAGGGATAGCTGCATAGATGGATAGAAGATAGATGGTTAGACTGATAGATGGATAGACTGATAGATGGATAGAGGGATAGAGAGATAGACGGATAAACGGATAGAGGGATAGCTGCATAGATGGATAGAAGATAGATGGTTAGACGGATAGATGGATAGACGGATAGATGGATAGAGAGATAGACAGATAAACGGATAGAGGGGTAGCTGCATAGATGGATAGAAGATAGATGGATAGACGGATAGATGGATAGAGGGATAGAAGATAGATGGATAGAAGATAGATGGTTAGATGGATAGAGGGATAGACGGATAGAGGGATAGAAGATAGATGGATAGAGAGATAGATGGATAAACAGATAGAGGGATAGCTGCATAGATGGATAGATGCATAGAAGATAGATAGATAGACAATAGATGGATAGATGCAGCGAAGGGTTGAAAAAAATTTTACTACCGCGCTGTGGGTGTGACTTATTTTGTGGGTGTGGCTTGCCGGCCATGGGACCAGGTGGGAGTGGCTTGACAATCATGTGACCGGAGGTGGCTTAAAGGTCATGTGACTGGCTTAAAGGTGGCCAACCTGACATCACTCACATCTAGGCTTAGGGTTAGGGTGCCTGGCCTCTCCTCGCCTCCAAGAGATAGAATTTCCCCTCTCTATTTACTATTACTGAACATCCAAAATATACTATTTAATTCTATGTATATATGCCATATGTGTACATATATATTACACACAGACACACAAAAATATACATTACCTAATTTTTTGGCCAGTTTTTGCGTACCTGACCGTACCAGTAGGAGCCCATCACTTGATAGATGGATAAACAGGTAGATAGATAAAAGATAGATGATGGATGGATGGAGAGAGATGGAGAGAGTTATAAAGTGTTCCCTCGATTTTCGGCGGGGATGCGTTCCGAGACCGCCCGCGAAAGTCGAATTTCTGTGAAGTAGAGATGCGGAAGTAAATACACTATTTTTGGCTATGAACAGTATCACAAGCCTTCCCTTAACACTTTAAACCCCTAAAGTGCAATTTCCCATCCCATTAGCAACCATTTAGATTATTACTCACCATGTTTATTTATTAAAGTTTATTAAAAAATATATTTATTAAAGGTGGACGAAAATTTGGCGATGACATATAACGTCATCGGGTGGGAAAAACTGTGGTATAGGGAAAAAACCGCAAGTATTTTTTAATTAATATTTTGGAAAAACTGTGGTATAGACTTTTCGCGAAGTTCGATACCCGCGAAAATCGAGGGAACACTGTATATGAATTTTGGTCCTTCATTTTTTCTTTTAAAAATTTTTACATTTTTCAACGTTTTCATTTAATTTTGTCCTGTCTATGTTCTTTTTATTTTTTTCTTTTGCATTTTGCCTTTCAATCTTTTGAAGAAAATAAGTAAAACAGTTTTTAAAAAGAGAGACGGGGGTGGTGGGGTGGGAAGTGGAGATCGGCTTTCCTGTCTCCAAGTCAACCGCTGGAGGAAATTTTCATTTAATATCACCACTCTTAAGAGCTTTGCACAAAAAAAAAAAAAAAAAAAAACCCACCAGAAAAACAACCTCAGATTTTTGCTAGAGATACAAGAGACCCAAAGTGGAGGTGTGGAATTTTGCCCGTAGAGCGGGTTGTCATATGGCGCTTATGAAACGCAACAGAACACATTCCAGCCTTGAACAGATGGTGCGAGTCTACCCTGAGTGAATCAGATATACCTGGCAGTACCTTAACAAATGTGAGAGAGGTTATGAATTTATTTATTGAGATGGAGGAGAATGTTTTGCCGAGTCTTGTGGTGCCAAAAAAGTTTTCTTTTTTCTCGCATTGCATTAGATGGAGAAACGGGGGGAGGAAACATCGAGCCAGTGTGGAATTTATTTTGTGCGACAGAAATTAAAACCCCTTTTCAAAGCCAGAGGTGGGTTGATTTTTCAGGTTCAGTTTCTCTGCATGTGGATGGATGGATGGATGGATGGATAGATGATAGGGAGGGAGAAAGAGGAAGAGAGAGGTTTAGGTTAGGTTAGGTTAGGTTTATTGGATTTATATGCCGCCCCTCTCCGCAAACTCGGGGCGGCTCACAACAATAATAAAAAACAGTACAGTACACAATACCAAATCCAATGCCCACCCATCCAGTTCCAATTTAAATTAATAATCTCATAAAAAACAGTATATATAAAAAACAGGCACACAGTCAATCAATCAACAAAACAACATGGGCAAGGGGGAGGTGTTTTAGTTCCCCCATGCCTGACGGCAAAGGTGGGTCTTAAGGAGTTTATGAAAGGCAGGGAGGGTGGGGGCAATCCTAATCTCAGGGGGGAGCTGGTTCCAGAGGGTCGGGGCCCCCACAGAGAAGGCTCTTCCCCTGGGTCCCGCCAGACGACATTGTTTAGTCGACGGGACCCGGAGAAGGCCAACTCTGTGGGACCTAACCGGTCGCTGGGATTCGTGCGGCAGGAGGCGGTCCCGAAGATATTCTGGTCCGGTGCCATGAAGGGCTTTATAGGTCATAACCAACACTTTGAATTGTGACCGGAAACTGATCGGCAGCCAATGCAGACTGCGGAGTGTTGGAGTGATATGGGCATACTTGGAGAAGCCCATAATTGCTCTCGCAGCTGCATTCTGCACGATCTGAAGTTTCCGAACACTTTTCAAAGGTAGCCCCATGTAGAGAGCGTTACAGTAGTCGAGCCTCGAGGTGATGAGGGCATGAGTGACTGTGAGCAATGACTCCCGGTCCAAATAGGGCCGCAACTGGCGCACCAGGCGAACCTGGGCAAACGCCACCCTCGCCACAGCTGAAAGGTGTTTTTCTAATGTGAGCTGTGGATTGAGGAGGACGCCCAAGTTGCGGACCCTCTCTGAGGGGGTCAATAATTCCCCCCCCCAGGGTAATGGACGGACAGATAGAATTGTCCTTGGGAGGCAAAACCCACAGCCACTCCGTCTTGTCTGGGTTGAGTTTGAGTTTGTTGACACCCATCCAGGCCCCAACAGCCTCCAGGCACCGGAAAGAGAAAGAGATGGTAGAGATAGATAGAGATGGAGATAGAGATGATGGAGATGATAGAGAGATGATAGAGATAGAGATGATGGAGATGGAGATCAGAGAGAGAGATTATATGTGTTTTTGTCCTCAGTTTTTCTGTGTGGAGGAGGGAGAGATGGATGGATGGATGATAGGGAAAGAAAAAAAGAGGAAGAGAGAGGTAGGTAGGTAGATTAGATTAGATTTATTGGATTTATATGCCGCCCCTCTCCGAAAACTTGGGGCGGCTCTCAACAAGAAGGTAGGTAGGTAGGTAGAGATAGAGAAAGAGATGGTAGAGATAGATAGAGATGGAGATGGAGATAGAGATGATAGAGATAGGGATGATGGAGATGATAAAGATAGAGATAGATAGAGATGATAGAGTTAGAGATGATGGAGATGGAGATAGAGATAGAGATAATGGAGATGGAGATAGAGATGATGGAGATGGAAGAGTTAGAGATGATGGAGATGGGGATAGAGATGGAGATCAAAGAGACACATTATATGTGTTTTTGTTCTCAGTTTCTCTGTGTGGAGGATGGAGAGATGAATTGATGGATGGATGGATGGATGGATGGATGGATGGATGGATGGATGGGAGAGAGAGGGGGGAGGAGGAGGAGAAGGCACAAGCTCAGGCAGAGCCTGAGGATGAAGTCAAGAGAGGACTCAGTTTAGAATTGTTATATTGTCACAAATGCTCCAGGCCCAGTGCCCCACCCCACCCCGGCCGACTGAGGAATTCTGGGAGTTGAAGTCCACAATCTTAAAGGTGCCAAGGTTGGACCCATCTGATCTGAAGTTCTTTCTTCCAAACCCTTCCAGTCTTTTTTTTTTTCCCCTCTCCTGGCTGCCGAAAAGACACGTCCTTTCTTTGTTCAAGCTTAAGAAGCTTCTAAAAGTCACCTTTTCTCTCTGTCTCCCTTTCTCACATCCCCCCCAAACCCCCCCCCAAACACCGAAAGACGCTTTCCTACAATTTAACTGTAATATTCAGGTTAAATCCCAAGAATGCATGTACAGTAATTGTTCAGTGACTTGGGATGCTGAAACATCACTTTATCTACACCACTGGCTCCGTCTACTAAAAAATGATTTCTCAGCTCAGGCTTCGATAGGATGGGCAGTCAATGACAATAACGCAATTCCCTGTCCATCTTCCCTGGTGGGAAGAATCTAATCTTTCCTTAATCAAGGGGGATTCATTAAACAAGGAACTAGCGGTCGGGGGGGGGGGGACCCTGCGTGTGGAACCGATATTAAAAAAGGGAATTGAATTACGGTTCAGACGACATGTGGCACATCCTAAATTCCATTTTCTGCAGCCTCTTTTACTGGGTAACATGAGAACGTCACATATGTTCTTCTGGGTAGCTAATGAGCCTTTCCCTGTAGATCCTTGGCACTGTTACACTCATTATCTGTAACCCTTGACCCCGTGTTGGTTTGAAGAGATAGAAGCCGGAGGTCACAACAACTTGTTGTGTACAGCAAATAAAACCACATTAAAGCTTGGTGTTTTGTTTGATCCTAGCCTTAATCAACTAGGTTTAAATAAATGACGGCCCGCAGTTCTTACCCTAGTTTTGTAACCCCTTGTCCGTCATGTCAACCGAACGGCAGTGATTTGCCAATCGGTAAATCTCACAGCTAGAAAAATTTCGATTCTTGTTGTCACCCGATTGGAGTTTAACTCTCTGACCTTCGGCATTACAACAGATTAGAGGATCTGATAGCTCCTAATACTCTCGACATTAGAAACCGTCTCTCTCTCTCTCTTCCTCCAAGTAATGAGCAATGTTGTCACAGCCATTCCTTTTTCTCCAGGCCAATGCTGTGGTTCACAACGCAACACTGGGCTTTGTGAAGCACTTTGAATCTTGATTTGTCTTCATTTTCCATCCCCTGGAAGGACTGCAGCGAAAAGCCTGCTTTCCTCTTTCTTTCTTTCTTTCTTTCTTTCTTTCTTTTCCCCTTCCCTTCCCCTTCCTGCTTTCCTTTCCTTTCCCTCCTTCCTCTCTCCTCTCCTCCTCCCTTCCTTTCCTTTCCTTTCTTTCCCTTTCCTCTCCTTTCCCTTCTTCTCTCTTCCTCTCTTCCTTTCCTTCCCTTCCCTTCCTCTCTTTTCCTTTCCTTCCCTTCCATTCTTCTCTCTTCCTCTCTTTTTTTCCTTTCCTTCCCTTCCTTTCCTCTCTCTTCCTTTCTTCCTTCCCTTCCCTTCCTTTCCTCTCTCTTCCTTTCCTTTCCTTCCTCTCTCTTCCTTTTTCCCTTCCCTTTTTTTCTTTTCCTCTTTTCCTTTTCTTCCCTTCCCTTTCCCTTCTCCATAAAACAAATTGACAAAGACTAGTCATTCTGAATCTCAGTAATTGTAAACAACAAGAATTCTGTGGCTGAATTCATTACCTAGACAAAGCTACTCGCAAGGAAATTGAAGCTGCCTCTGGTGGGCATTTATCTTCAGCTGGCCAAATCCCCTGCTCCAACATTACACACAGGATCAGCCAAGAACCAAAGGTCTAAACGAAACAGATACATTTCCAAAGCCAAGAAATATTGCAACAGACCCCTCTTCCCTTCCTCTCCCCTCGCAGCCTCGGCTCCATAAGAGGCCAAGGCTAGTAAATTATTCATCCCCGTGGTCATATAATGGGCCAGGAGTTGAGCGGGATGGGGAGAACCCTCCCTAATCCCCTTTTCAACACCTCG
Organism: Erythrolamprus reginae; assembly: GCF_031021105.1. Taxonomy (NCBI): domain Eukaryota; kingdom Metazoa; phylum Chordata; class Lepidosauria; order Squamata; family Dipsadidae; genus Erythrolamprus; species Erythrolamprus reginae. The sequence goes on from NC_091958.1 coordinate 54,460,692, forward strand.
CAATATGTAAAGTTTGTTTCCTTCACTTTCGGTTTTGGGAAAAACTCCGTTGGGAATCCAGAGAGAAATATTGATTTTATTTAGAATGTTGACATTGAATTTTGCTGATGCCAAGACACATATTGCCAGGACTGGGCAGTTCTTACCCATTCGTAGAGAGGTTTGCTCCTCCAGAAAGTGGAAAGGTTACATCGGTAAACACGATATGGATTCAGTTCCTCTTAATTACCAACACCTGCCGTGGAAATTGCTTTTCTTAAAAAATCAAGCCTTTTGGCACTCGGTTGATTTCTCTCCTGGCAGAAGACAAATATGTTAAGGCAGTGTTTCCCGACCTTGGCAACTTGAAGATATTTGGACTTCAACTCCCAGAATTCCCCAGCCAGCGAATGCTGGCTGGGGAATTCTGGGAGTTGAAGTCCAAATATCTTCAAGTTGCCAAGGTTGGGAAACACAGTGTTAAGGTACGATTTCTGAAGAATCGGGTACATGGCGATTCCAGTATTTGAGGGGCTGCCACAAAGAACAGGGGGTTCAAGTTATTCTCCAAAGCAGATAGCGTTTAGACTTTGCAACCCTTTCTAAGGAATTTGTTTGTTTGTTTGTTTATATTTATTTGTTTATTTATTGGTTGGTTGGTTGGTTGGTTGGTTGATTGATTGGATTTGTATGCCGCCCCTCTCCGTGGACTCGGGGCGGCTAACAACAGTGATAAAAACAGCATGTAACAATCCAATACTAAAACCACTAAAAAACCCTTATGTATAAAACCAAACATACATACAAACATACCATGCATAAATTGTAGAGGCCTAGGGGGAAAGAATATCTCAGTTCCCCCAAGCCTGATGGCAGAGGTGAGTTTTAAGGAGCTTACGAAAGGCGAGGAGGTTGGGGGCAATTCTAATCTCTGGGGGGAGTTGGTTCCAGAGAAGGCTCTTCCCCTGGGTCCCGCCAAACGACATTGTTTAGTTGACAGGACCCGGAGAAGGCCCACTCTGTGGGACCTAACTGGTCGCTGGGATTCGTGCGGCAGAAGGCAGTCCCTGAGATAGTCTGGTCCGGTGCCATGAAGGGCTTTATAGGTCATAACCAACACTTTGAATTGTGACCGGAAACTGATCGGCAACCAATGCAGACTGCGGAGTGTTGGAGTAATATGGGCATATTTAGGGAAGCCCATGATAGCTCTCGCAGCTGCATTCTGCACGATCTGAAGTTTCCGAACACTTTTCAAAGGTAGCCCCATGTAGAGAGCGTTACAGTAGTCGAGCCTCGAGGTGATGAGGGCGTGAGTGACTGTGAGCAGTGTCTCCCGGTCCAGATACTGGTGTACCAGGTGAACCTGGGCAAATGCCCCCCTCGCCACAGCTGAAAGATGTTTCTCTAAAGTGAGCTGTGGATCGAGGAGGATGCCCAAGTTGCGGACCCTCTCTGAGGGGTTAGTGATTCCCCCCCCCCAGGGTAATGGACGGACAGATGGAATTGTCCTTGGGAGGCAAAACCCACAGCCACTCCGTCTTATCAGGGTTCAGTTTACAAGGAGTAAGCCTATTGCCCCCAATAATCTGGGTCCTCATTTTGCCAACCTTGGAGGGATGGAAGGCTGAGTCAACCTGGAGCCTGGTGAGATTCCATCTGCCAAACTGCTGGCAGCCGGTGATCAGCAGAAGTAGCTTGCAGTGCTCTAACCACTGCACCACCGAGGCTCTCGATGAAGGTAGGACAAGAAGCAATGGGTGGAAACTAATCAAGGAGAGATGCAACCTGAAATTAAGGAGAAGCTTCCAGACAGGGAGGATAATCAACCAGTAGAACAGCTTTCCTTCATAGAAACATAGAAGTTGTAATTCTCCACCAATATCCAACTGTTGATGGCCTTCAAGCATTGGAATTCATTGACTAGATATTCTTCATCAACATCCAATTGGTGATGAGCTTCAAGCCTTTGGATTAATTGATTAGGAGTTCTCCACCAACATCCAATTGGTGATGGCCTTCAAGCCTTGAGATTCATTGATTAGGAGTTCTCCACCAACATCCAATTGGTGATGGCCTTCAAGCATTGGAATTCATTGACTAAGAGTTCCCCACTGACATCCAACTATTGATGGCCTTCAAGCATTGGGTTTCATTGACTTGAAGTTCTCACCAACCTCCTATTGGTGATGAGCTTCATGCCTTGAGATTCATTGACTAGGAGTTCTCCACCAACATCCAACTATTGATGTCCTTCATGCCTTGGGATTCATTGACTTGGAGTTCTCCACTGACATCCAACTATTGATGTCCTTCATGCCTTGGGATTCATTGACTTGGAGTTCTCCACTGACATCCAAAAGTTGGTGGCCTCCAAGCATTGGGATTCATAGACTCGGAGTTCTCCACCAACATCCCATTGGCGATGGCCTTCAAACCTTGGGATTCATTGACTAGGTCCATGAACCCCAATCAACCATGACTTGTTTCAATCCTAAGTAAGACATCATGGCTGAGTTCGCACCTCTTGCAAAACCCAAACCAAGCTACATCGTGGCTTAACCCAAACGTTGCCCTAGTATGGCTGAATGAGATCTATTTTTCTCTTTAGAAAACCAGATGGGCTCATCAGTATAGGAAGCACGTGTCTTAAAATAAATGTTTTCCGTATTTTACACTTTTTTACATCTTTATGGAGCTCTGGAATCCTCTGTCATTTTAAAGCACCATTTTGTTTGACAGCTAAGTGCATTAGTGCACACTTTTATGAGAAGTGGATCCCCCACCCCTTTTAGCAAAGTAATTATTTTCTTCTGTACTTCCTAAGAATTATTCCACAGATGTTAACATAATTCTATAGTTTTCAGCCTGCATGCATTATCAGACTCAGTTCATCCTGAGGGCATAGACCTACCTTAAGAATAGCACCGCATGGCTTAACAAGAAATACTGACTAAAGGGAGATAAAATAGCTCCAAAATAAATAGGGAAGGAAGGAACAGGGAAGCTACACAACAGCGGGGCTCTGCCTTGGCAATCTAGCACGAGCCCATTGCTAGACATTTGGCAATCCAGCAGATACCCAGTCTAGAGTTGTCTGCAGGATATGGGCACCAACTCAAGATGTTGGTTCATGATGGCAGGATTGAAGGTCCATCTGCTTGTCTTTTTCTTGCGTGCCGCATCATCCCATGGATTCCAGACAGAGTGTGGATTCTAGAAAGAGTGCAGAGAAGAGCAACTGAACAGGTCCAAAGACCAACGTCTGCTGGAAGTTTGTTCCAAGCATCTACTACTCTTTCAGTCAAATAATATTTTCTCCCGTGGCTTCTGATCTTTCCCCCAGCTAACCTCAGATGGTGCCCCCTTGTTCTTGTGTTCACTTTCCTATTAAAAACACTTCCCTCCTGAACCTTATTTCACCCTTTCACATACAGTGGTGCCCCGTCTTACGAACTTAATTCATTCTGTGACGTAAGTTGAAAAGTTCGTAGGATGAAACAATGTTTCCCATAGGAATCAATGTAAAAGTGAATAATGCGTGCAATCCCCAAACTCACCCCTTTTGCCTTACGCCACTGAGAATCCCTGCCTCCAGACTTATGTTGCCAGCTGAAGCGCCCGTTTTTGCACTGCTGGAATTCCCCTGAGGCTCCCCTCGCTGGGAAATCCCACCTCCAGACTTCCATTGCCAGTCAAAGTGCCTGCTTTTGCACTGCTGGGATTCCCCTGAGGCTCCCCTCACTGGGAAGCCCCACCTCAGGGGGGCTTCACTGGCAACAGAAGTCTGGAGGTGGGGTTTCCCAGCGAGGGGAGACTCATGGAAATCACAGCATCGCAAAAACACAGAAGTCCGAAGGCGGGGCATCCCATCGGCGGCGGCTTGGGTTCGTAAGGTGAAAATAGTTCGGAAGAAGAGGCAGAAAAATCTTAAACACCGGGTTCGTATCTCGAAAAGTTCGTTAGAAGAGGTGTTCGTAAGACAAGGTACCACTGTATTGAAATGTTTCGATCTTGTCCCCCCTTTCCTTTCTGTCCTCCAGACTATACAGATGGAGTTCATGAAGTCTTTCCTGATCAGTTTTATGCTTAACACCTTCCACCATTCTTGTCGCCTGTCTTTGGACCCGTTCAATTGGATCCGTCTCTTTTTGTAGGTGAGGTCTCCAGAACTGAACACAATTCTGAGGGAACCTTTTAAGGAGTTGCTCGGGAAGGGTTCCAGCTCAAACACTTGGGATGATTGATGGAAAAGCTTAAAACAGGGATAGGTTTTGAAAAAGCAGTGGAAGAGAAGCAATTGCTCTCCGTCCTCAGCCCATCTGCCTGAGTGAACATGATTGATCGGCGCCTGTCCTACACCACTCCAAACCCCATCAGGTGGCACTGTTGGGCTATCCGCTATCTGGCCGTGTCAATTGCACTGATTTGTACCACAAAATCTAGATTGCAGCATTTTCTTCCCACCCACCCCCTGCTTCTCTGCGGAGGGCACCGAGAGCGAAAGCAAGGAGGATGTTAAATAAACAATGACAACAAAGATGTTAGGACATCAGCTGTGGGAATATTTGGAAACCTGTAAACTAACCGAATGCAGTTCCCTAACAGCCCTCCTGGAACCATTCACAACTATAGCTGTTTCTGTGTGCTTAGAAACATAGAAGATTGACGGCAGAAAAAAGACCTCCTGGTCCATCTAGTCTGCCCTTATACTATTTCCTGTATTTTATCTTAGGATGGATATATATGTTTATCCCAGGCATGTTTCAGTTCAGTTCCTATGGATTTTTTTCCCCCAATAAATTTTATTAATTTTCATAAAATGGACAAAACTGACAAACATACATTTAACATAAAGTTGGGGTTGCAACTCCCCCACTTATTCTAGAAGTTGAATTTCCATACAGAAAAAAGAATACATTATTAATACTTTACGTCTACTTATTACTTTGAATGAAAAGAAGAAACTTGTTTAACCTTATATAATAAATCTTCATATATAGAAACATAGAAGACTGACGGCAGAAAAAGACCTCATGGTCCATCTAGTCTGCCCTAATACTATTTCCTGTATTTTATCTTACAATGGATATATGTTTATCCCAGGCATATTTAAATTCGGTTACTGTGGATTTATCTACCACGTCTGCTGGAAGTTTGTTCCAAGGATCTACTACTCTTTCAGTCAAATAATATTTTCTCACGTTGCTTCTGACTTTTTCCCCAACTCACCTCAGATTGCGGCCCCTTGTTCTTGGGTTCACTTTCCTATTAAAAACACTTCCCTCTGGAGGGAGGGAGGGACCTTGTAGGATTTGCAAACCCAAATAGTTCGTTCTTGAAAGGTCATCTCCTCAAACAGCACCTTCTATATCGTTTTCCCACTCCGTAAAATTCAATTTATCTTTAATAGGGGACATCTCGGTTCTCAAGCACAAGATTTTCAGCTAATGAATGCAGCTCACTAATCACCAGCGTGCCCCCAAAACCAACTGGCGTTTGCCCAGGTTCGCCTGGTGCACCAGTTGCGGCCCTATCTGGACCGGGACTCACTGCTCACAGTCACTCATGCCCTCATCACCTCGAGGCTCGACTACTGTAATGCTCTCTACATGGGGCTACCTTTGAAAACTGTTCGGAAACTTCAGATCGTGCAGAATGCAGCTGCGAGAGCAATCATGGGCTTCCCAAGGCATGCCCATGTTACTCCAACACTCCGCAGTCTGCATTGGTTGCCAATCTGTTTCCGGTCACAATTCAAAGTGTTGGTCATCACCTATAAAGCCCTTCATGGCACCGGACCAGAATATCTCCGGGACCGCCTCCTGCCGCACGAATCCCAGCGACCGGTTAGGTCCCACAGAGTTGGCCTTCTCCGGGTCCCGTCGACTAAGCAATGTCATTTGGCGGGACCCAGGAGAAGAGCCTTCTCTGTGGCGGCCCCGACCCTCTGGAACCAGCTCCCCCCCAGATATCAGAGTTGCCCCCACCCTCCTTGCCTTTCGCAAGCTCCTTAAAACCCACCTCTGTCGTCAGGCATGGGGGAATTGAAATTTTTTTCTCCCTTCCCCCTAGGCTTATAGAGTTTATACATGGTATGCTTGTTGGTATGATTGGTCTCTATTGGGTTTTTTTAAAAGATTACTTTTTAATATTAGATTTGTTACATTGTTTTTTTATTGTTGTTAGCCGCCCCGAGTCTTCGGAGACGGGCGGCATATGAATCTAAATAAACTAAACTAAACTGACGGGGACTGTCAAACCTCAGAATTTGCAAGCCATGTTCGTTTTGAAAAAAAATATCCAGAGCGACGAGGAAGTGAACTGACAAGGCTTCTGTTTACTCGGGATCGTATCTGAGCCGTGGCCTTAATGAGCTCCCCGAGTTTAAAAACTACTGTGTTTGTGCGCCCGTACAGCTGCGTCTTAGTTAAATGTTTGGCTGGCATTACGTACCGAGGGCTTAAACACTCAATCTGGCAAATTTTGAACAGCGGGGAAGGCAAAACACAGAACGCCTCAGAGTGATGAAACGGGGGACGTTGAAAATATGTTTCTCGACAAAAAAAAGTAATATAACAGATTCGGTGCTGGGTTGCCTATCAAACAGGCCCAGCTTTCCAAGCCACAATTGTCTCCTAATCTAATGTGGCGTCGGTTCACAACGTACATGAAGCTGACATATTGGGAGGCAAATGGGTTTGCTATGGAATGGATGTTCTTCTCGGAAAGAATTCCTGCGGAGACTTCGGTCCCAGAGGCTAGAGGACAGTCCAAGACTCTGCAGGAAGTATTATTATTATTATTATTAATTAGATTTGTATGCCGCCCCTTTCCGTAGACTCGGGGCGGCTCACAACACAATAAAAACAGTTTATAACAAATCTAATAATTTACAATTTAAAATATTTTTAAAAACCCATTATTAAACAGACATACACACAAGCATACCATACATAAATTGTATAGGCCCGGGGGAGATATCTCAGTTCCCCCGTGCCTGACGACAAAGGTGGGTTTTAAGGAGTTTGCGAAAGGCGAGGAGGGTAGGGGCAGTTCTAATCTCTGGGGGGAGCTGCTTCCAGAGAGTCGGGGCCGCCACAGAGAAGGCTCTTCCCCTGGGGCCCGCCAACCGACATTGTTTAGTTGACGGGACCCGGAGAAGGCCGACTCTGTGGGACCTGATCGGTCGCTGGGATTCATGCGGCAGAAGGCGGTCTCGGAGATATTCTGGTCCAATGCCATGAAGGGCTTTAAATGTCATAACCAACACTTTGAATTGTGACCGGAAATTGATCGGCAACCAATGCAGACTGCGGAGTGTTGGTGTAACATGGGCATACCTGGGGAAGCCCATGACTGCTCTCGCAGCTGCATTCTGCACGATCTGAAGTATGCGCGGCTTCCTCAAAGCATCTCCAGGTGGATCCAATTGTGACAGCTGATGTCTATGGAAGGGAAGGTGGTGTGATGGAAGAGCTGTTTCCCAGGAAGAAGGGAGGACATTCCAAAAATGGTGAGGGATGATATAAGAGGCAGCCCAACCCAGAGCGGCTGCCAAAATGACTTAAGTGCCAAAGCCCACTGCAACAATATCGCCAAAAAGGCTTCTAGAGTTGTTAACCTGATCCTACGTAGCTTCTGCTCCGGCAATCTCACACTACTCACCAGAGCTTACAAAACGACCCATCCTCGAATACAGCTCATCTGTCTGGAACCCATATCGCATCTCGGACATCAACACCCTCGAAAACGTGCAAAGATACTTCACCAGAAGAGTCCTTCACTCCTCCACTCGAAACAGAATACCCTACGAAACTAGACTTACAATCCTGGGTCCAGAAAGCTTAGAAATACGACGCCTTAAACATCATCTAAGTATCGCCCACAAAATCATATGCTGCATGTCCTGCCTGTCAATGACTACTTCAGCTTCAACCGCAACAACACAAGAGCACGCAACAGATTCAAACTTAATATTAACCGCTCCAAACTTCACTGTAAAAAATATGACTTTAGCAATCGAGTTGTCGAAGCGTGGAACTCATTACCGGACTCCATAGTGTCAACCCCTAACCCCCAACATTTTTCCCTTAGACTATCCACAATTGACCTCTCCAGATTCCTAAGAGGTCAGTAAGGGGCGTGCATAAGTGCACCAGTGTGCCTTCCGTCCCCTGTCCAATTGTCTCTCCTTATCTCATTTATCTTTTCTTCCATTCATATATCTTTTCCTCTATTCTCCATTGGCCTATTTTATTCTTATATCTTTTCTTCTATCCTTTCCTATCCTACATGTTTATTCCCTTTAACCTTCGTTGTGTACTGGACAAAATAAATAAAATAAAAATAAAAAACCCAAAAGAGCATGCATGCACGCTATCATGCATGCCCGAGTGCCCACACCCATAATTCAATGCCTGGGGAGGGCAAAAACAGCTTCCCCGCCCCCCCAGAGGCCCTCTGGAGGCCAGAAATGGCCTGTTTCCCAATTTCCCCATTTCCCAATAGGCTAATGTTTCGCCCTCCCCAGACTCCAAAGGCTTCCCTGGAGCCAGGGGAGGGTAAAAATGCCCTTCTCCATCCCCCTGGAGGCTCTCTGGATACCAAAATGTAAAGCCCTTCATGGCACCGGACCAGATTACCTCCAGGACCCCCTTCTGCTGCATGAATCCCAGCGACCAGTTAGGTCCCACAGAGTGGGTCTTCTCCGGGTCCCGTCAACTAAAGAATGTCACTTCGTGGGACCCAGGGGAAGAGCCTTCTCTGTGGCGGCCCCGGCCCTCTGGAACCAACTCCCCCCAAAGATTAGAATTGCCCCCACCCTCCTTGCCTTTCGTAAGCTGCTTAAAACCCACCTCTGCCATCAGGCATGGGGGAATTGAGATCCTCTTTCCCCCTAGGCCTTTACAATTCTATGCATGGTATGTATGTATGTATGTTTGGTTTTTATATTAATGGGTTTTTAATCGTTTTTAGTATTGAATTACTATTGTACACTGTTTTATTATTGTTGTTAGCCGCCCCGAGTCTCCGGAGAGGGGCGGCATACAAATCCAATAAATCAAATCAAATCAAATGAATTAAAAATGCCCTCCAATAGCCTCTGTGCAAGCCAAAAATCAGCTGGCTGGCACACACATGCATGTTGGAGTTGAGCTGGACCCAGGTTGTGGGGGCAATAGGCTGGCTCTGTTAAAAAGTGCTACTGCTAACATGTTGCAAGCCGCCCTGAGTCTAAGGAGAAGGGCGGCATTAAGAAAACCGAATGAATGAAATAATTTACACCTTTAAAATGTCATACAATAAAACAAGCCTTCCCTCACCCACAGCAATGCTCACTTCAAACACGGTTAAACAGTCGTTCCACCACCACCAAATAACTAGTAGTTATGACTTATTAAAGAATCCTATGAAATATAAAGTGCTATGCATCTCACCCAAGCAGATGCTATCTCAGGGGAACTTCTAATGGAAAAAAGGTCCCCATCGCTTGGAGAGAACCACATTCAACTGAATAGACTGCGAGAAATAGAAAAAGATGCATGAATGGAATCTTGGTTTACAAACTCGGGTTTAGCTTAAGATGGTTTGGTTTGGGATTTTGGTTTTGTTTTCGATAAACACTCCTGCGCGGTGCGAGAAATTTAGCGTCCGAATAAAAGAGAGAACAACAGTTTGCAAAATGAATAAAATATGTGAATGCTCTATTCTAGGATAGTAAGTTGTTGGGGTTTTTTTTTGCAGAGCACTTCACAATGTGACATGTAGCTACATGTTTTATTTAAATGGGCTTTTTAATGCCACGTTGCCAAGTTTGATTGCGGCAATGTCGTTCAATCCTCCAAGTAGCGTAGTATAAAAGTAATGGGGAATTTGACTTGTGCAGAATCCACGATTTGCGCAAAAATAAAACAGAGGGGTTTTTTGTGTCCTTCGCGAGAACATGCTCGATGTCTCTGGCAAAACCGCTCACTCCATCTTCGGCTACTCCTGAGGCCTGGCACAGCTGCCTTGCAGAACGAGAGCGACAAAGCCTCCCGCCATCGTGGGCCACGAAGCTGCAAATAAAAATTGCAAGAACACAAACACACATGCACACAAGTGATGTCCACGTTGCCAAAATGGAAGGCGAGGAAGAGTATTATAAAACTTGGAACACTTTTTATGAGGGGTTAGAAACAAGGAAAAAACCAAAATTGAGATATGTGCATTTGAAGTAGAGGTAAAATAAAAAAGATGAATTTATATATATACATTTTTTTTAATTCTTAGAGACAAATAATGATAGAGACAGAGACAGACAGAGACAGAGAGAAACAGAAACAGAGATGGGGAGAGAGACAGAGAGACAGAGAGAAACGGACAGAGACAGAGCTAGAGAGAGAGAAACAGACACAGAGAGAGAGACAGAAGCAGAGACAGAGAGATGGAGAAAGAGAGAGAGAGACAAAGAGAGAAACAGAGAAATGGAGACAGAGGCAGAGAGATGGAGAGACAGAAAGAGAGAGAAACAGACAGAGAGATGGAGAGACACACACAGAGAGAGAGACAGAGCGATTGAGAGACAGAGAGTGGGGGAGAAAGAGAGAGGGAGAGAAAGAGAGACAGAGAAACAGAGACAAGGAGATGGAGATATATATATAGAGAGAAACAGAGACAGGGACAGATACAGAGAGACAGAGGGAGACATCCCTTGTGGTTCCCCCATCTTTCTTTTCTGCTTGCAAAAGCCTCCGACACCCACCTTTTGGCCTTCAGGGACCGAGGCAGCCTGGCTGCTATGACTGAGCAAGTCCTCTAAGTGATCAAGAATAAATCAAGGGCGCCACATCACCAAAAGAGGCTCCGTTCATTTATTTCTGACAAGTTTGGGTTGAGCCTTAATTATTCATCAGGTTTGCTGGAAAGATGCGAGGTGGCGGGCTCTGTAAAAGGAAGGGGGGCTTCCGAGCGGCAGTCAGGGTGTCGCGACACAGAGGGGGGCACCTTTACAAGGGGGGAGGAGAAAGTGGGGGCTGAGGTTTCTATGGGAGGGGGCGTTAAAAACCCCTGCGGCATCTACGCTCCAGAAGAGTTGCTCTACAAAAATTTGAATTTGGGGATGAGTAAATTGCAACGGGGTGTGGATTCTCACACCGGCTAAGTCATAAGCCACAATTTAGACCGAGTAGGTTGCACGTGAAATAAGCAAACCAGGTTCTTAGCTTGGCCTGTAGTTGTGTGAATACGCTCAGCCACACTTCCAGATTTTTTAAAGTCAGTTTTTACTATTTATTTAATTATTTTTTCTTTCTTTCTTTCCTCTTTCTTTCTTTCTTTTTTGAATTTCTTTTATTTTTTTCTTTTCAACACATATCCATACAAATATCCATGCATATTCCTTACGTACATATTACAAATAATACATTAGCCTATATTTTCCATATCTATATCCTTATTTTCACCTTTTTAAAATCAGTAGTCGGCATTCAAAATTCATTTCCTCACTCCCCTCTTGCACTCTTCATCCATCCATCCATCCATCCATTTATTTATTTATTTATTTATTTATTTATTTATTTATTTATTTAATTCAACTTCTACGCCGCCCAATCGCAAAGGACTCAGGGCGGCTTATAACAATATAAAAAGAAAGAAATACAATAAAAAGAAGTCAAATATAAATATCTAAAACTATAAAGGGAGGGAGGGAAGGAGGAAGGAGTGGAATGGAGGGATAGAGGGAAGGAGATGGCAGGAGGAGGAGGGAAGGAGGGAAGGAGACAGAGAGGGAGGGGGAGAGGGAAGAGGGAGGGGAGGAAGGAAGGAAGGAGAGAGAGGGAGGGGAGGAGACGGAGGGAGGGAGGACAGAGAGAGAGAGGGAGGGATATATGGAGAGAGGGAAGGAGATAGAGGGGGAAGGAGGAGGGAGGGAGGGGGAGAGGGAAGAAGAGGAAGGAAGGAAGCAAGGAAGGTATGTTTGTGTGTATGTTTGGTTTTATTATAAGGGTTTTTAGTTGTTTTATTAATTGGATTTCTACATGCTGTTTTTATCATTGTTGTTAGCCGCCCCGAGTCTGCGGAGAGGGGCGGCATACAAATCCAATAAATAAATAAATAAACTAAAATGATGCATATCCCTTCACTTCCTTCCGCCTTCCAACTCCACTACGATTTAACCAACTTCTAAGACTTAGCCAAAGCTCCCCTTCTTTTGGCATCTCCGGTCAAAATAAACCAACATTCTGTATTGGCCGTCATCCAACAGAATACCCAGGCTTGGTCGAACAGGAGCATCCTGTCTCTTGCCCAGGAACGACCAGGGGACCTTTGGACGATCCCACCGAGGAAATGAAATTGTTTACCAGCCCAGAAATATTTATTACAGCTGGATGGGAGTGTACAAGTTCATGCACGCCTTGGAAAGATGACTGATGAGGTCTCCAAACGGATAGCTTCTCTCTCTCTCTCCCCGAGCCTGGAAATCCTCAAATGCAACGTCGGCATTTTTGGATTTCACGACAGATTTAAAATCAGAGCTTTTTCATGGCCTTCCCCCCCCCTTCCTCAAAGGAGAGGTGGTTCTTTTTGTAGTGGTTGTCTTCTTTGTGGTCTCCAGAAAGGTTAACAGGGGTGACACGTTCTTGGGGGTCTCCACTAAAGTTACAACAGCACTGAGACCGATCCTTGCAGGAATCATTCCTTGGAAGAAGGGGGCAAGGACCACTCTCTTCCCAAAATATTTATTTATTTATTTATTTATTTATTTATTTATTTATTTATTTATTTATTTATTTATTTATTTATATGATAGAAACATAGAAGACTGACGGCAGAAAAAGACCTCATGGTCCATCTAGTCTGCCCTTATACTATTTCCTGTATTTTATCTTACAATGGATATATGTTTATCCCAGGCATGTTTAAATTCAGTTCCTGTGGATTTACCAACCACGTCTGCTGGAAGTTTGTTCCAAGGATCTACTACTCTTTCAGTGGAATAATATTTCCTCACGTTGCTTTTGATCTTTCCCCCAACTAACTTCAGATTGTGTCCCCTTGTTCTTGTGTTCACTTTCCTATTAAAAACACTTCCCTCCTGAACCTTATTTAACCCTTTAACATATTTAAATGTGTCAATCATGTCCCCCCTTTTCCTTCTGTCCACCAGACTATACAGATTGAGTTCCTTAACCCTCTCCGAGGACTTGGAGTGGCTTATAACGTATAAAAAAGAACAAGACGCTAAATCCAATTAAGTAAACTACTCTAAAACCGTTAACTACTGTGTATTAAAAATCAGTCATACCCATTCAAACAGCAACCATACATAAATTTCGTCAGCCAGACACCTAAGGTCTAATCACCCCAAGCCTGGTGGCATAAATGAGTCTTCCGACTCTTATAGAAAGCGAGGAGGTGACATTGTCTAGTCCATTGTTTCCCAACCTTGGCAACTTGAAGATACCTGGACTTCAATTCCCAGAATTCCCCAGCCAGCAAATGCTGGCTGGGGAATTCTGGGAGTTGAAGTCCAAATATCTTCAAGTTGCCAAGGTTGGGAAACACTGGTCTAGTTGACGGGACTTGGAGAAGGCCAACTCTGTGGACTTGACCAGATGCTGGGATTCATGCAGAAGAAGGCGGTCCCATAGGTATCGTGGTCCGATGCCATGTGGGACTTTATAGGTCATAACCAACACTTTGAATTATGTCCAGAAACCAATTGGCAGCCAATACAGTGTGGGAGAGATATGGGCATGGCTTGGGAGGCCCATGACCGCTCGCGCAGCTGCGTTCTGCACAATTTGCAGTTTCCGAACACTCTTCAAAGGTAGGCCCATGTAGAGAGCCTTGCAGTAGTCAAACCTCGAGGTGATAAGGGCATGAGTAACTGTGAGTAAAGACTCCCTGTCCAGATAGGGCCATAACTGGTGCACAAGGCGAACCTGGGCAAACTCCCCCCTTGCCACAGCCGAAAGATATTGTTCCAAGGTCAGCTGTGGATCAGGGAGTACGCCCAAGTTGTGGACCCTCTCCAAAGGGCTCAAGAGCTTTCCCCCCTCCCCTCAGAGTGATGGACAGACAGATGGAAGTGTCCTTTGGAGGAAGAACCCACAGCCACTCCATCTTGTCAGGGTTGATATACCACCACCCCTGTTGTGGTTAGCTCTGGCCCAGCTCCTGCCCCAAGGAATGTGGAGGTGGATGTGGGGGAAACATCCACATGCCACAGGCCTGTTTTGCTCATGATAGAATCTGCCGACAAAGTCTCCTCTGACAAAGGAAGCATGAGTGACAGGGAAGAGGGGAGTTTGGCAGACAGCCCAGGAGGAGATCAATCACTACTCCCAAGAGCCTACAAAACATTTGCCAGACCCATCCTTGAATACAGCTCATCTGTCTGGAACCCATACCACATCTTGGACATCAACACCCTTGAAAATGTCCAAAGGTATTTCACCAGAAGAGCCCTTCACTCCCCCACTCGAAACAGAATATCCTACGAAAATAGACTTACAATCCTGGGCCTAGAAAGCTTAGAACTACGGCGCCTAAAACACAATTTAAGTATTGCCCACAAGATCATATGCTACAACGTCCTGCCTGTCAATGACTACTTCAGCTTCAACCGCAACAACACAAGAGCACGCAACAGATTCAAACTTAATATTAACCGCTCCAAACTTGAATGTAAAAAATATGACTTGTCGAAGCGTGGAACTCATTGCCGGACTCAATTGTGTCAACCCCTAACCCCCAACATTTCTCCCTTAGACTATCCACGATTGACCTCTCCAGGTTCCTAAGAGGTCAGTAAGGGGCGTACATAAGTGCACTAGTGTGCCTTTCGTCCCCTGTCCAATTGTCTTTCCTTTCTCTCAATCTTCTCTATTTTTACATATTATCTTTATTTATTACTTTATGTCTATTCTCTTCCATATGTATTGTGTATTGGACAAATGAATAAAATAAAAAAAATCATCCTTATGATCCCTGGATTCTGAACAAGAACTTATGACAGACCCACGCATGCGTAGAGTGATGCATAGGAGAGAACAACTGAAGGATTATTACAGGAGATAAGTGAGGTTTAATTATGGGCGGTTGGGACACTCCGGCAGAACAACCCCCACAAAATCTGCAGGGACTTAACACAATACCAGAATTGAAAAGTCTTCTAGTCTGCCCCCTAAGGTTTCCTTTCCTGAGCAAGGGGGTTGGACTAGAAGACCTCCAGGGTCCCCCCTCACTCTGTCCTTAAATCCTCTCGATCCATCCAAGAGGGAAGAGACGAAGCGCCACCCTTCGCAGGAGAGGTGCCAAACGCCTATTCCTCAAATTATTCGCTCGGAAAATATTTGTATGCTGCCTTTGTCCCCTGAAGAGTTAATGCAGCTGGTGAGAAAATGATCAATTTACAGTTTGCAAATTGAAAGGAAAAGCCAGGAGGGAAAAAAAAAAGAGGGAAAGAAACTTAGCCTGCTGTATAAATTAAAGAGAAGATAAACAAGGAGCCGTCTTTTGGGGTCCTGAAATTCAAGGAGGTGGATCAGCTCTCTAACCTTTTTTTCAAACACAATCTGGACATAAAGAGAATTATGTGTAAAGAGGGTTAGATTTGAAGATGGCAGGTGTCAAGTCAGCCTGTCTCATTTGCTGATGATTCCTCGGTTGCAAATGATTTGAGCATCTTCTTTTCATGCTTTTCATCATTTTCTTTTGAGGGTAGAAACAAAAATAAGGATATAATGATACCTCTACCTACGAATGCCTCTACTTACGAACTTTTCTAAATAAGAACCGGGTGTTCAAGATTTTTTTTGCCTCTTCTCAAGAACCATTTTCCACTTACAAACCTCCGAAACTGTAACCAGAAACGGTGGGGAGAAGCCTCCATGGGGCCTCTCTAAGAATCTCCTGGGAGGAAACAGGGACGGAAAAGGTTGGGAGAAGCCTCCATGGGGCCTCTCTAAGAATCTCCTGGGAGGAAATGTGGCCGGAAAAGGCAGGGAGAAGCCTCCATGGGGCCTCTCTAAGAATCTCCTGGGAGGAAACAGGGACGGAAAAGGTTGGGAGAAGCCTCCGTGGGATCTCTCTAGGAATCTCCTGGGAGGAAACAGGGCTGGAAAAGCCGGGGAGAAGCCTCTGTGGGGCCTCTCTAGGAATCTCCTGGGAGGAAACATGGCTGGAAAAGGTGGGGAGAAGCCTCTGTGGGGCCTCTCTAGGAATCTCCTGGGAGGAAACATGGCTGGAAAAGGTGGGGAGAATCCTCCATGGGGCCTCTCTAGGAATCTCCTGGGAGGAAACAGGATCGGAAAAGGTGGGGAGAAGCCTCCGTGGGGCCTCTGTAGGAATCTCCTGGGAGGAAACAGGGCCGGAGAAGCCGGGGAGAAGCCTCCGTGAGGCCTCTCTGGGAATCTCCTGGTAGGAAACAGGGCCTCCACCCTCCCAGTGGTTTTGTTTGGTTTGGGTTTGGTTTTCTCGGATTTTGCTTTGCCCTGAAACGTATATGAAAGAACCCGGAAGGCAAACCTTTGCGCAAATATTTACATGCGTGAAACATAAAACAATAAATAAATAACGTTTGTAAACGGAATCAGAATCCCGAACAGAATTTAAAAATGAGTTTGGACCCAGAGATGCATACAATGTAGAACTGGCAAATAAATTGGGCACTTCCTGGAAATTGGAGACCGCTAGAAATAATAATAATAATTTTAAAAAAATCCCACAGCCTCATGAAGCAAAACAAACATAAGCAGCAATTGGAGCAAAGCAAACTTGATTTCTGCCTCACATGAGAAATGCTGGGTTTACTGCACACACAAAAATAGAGAAGGGAAAGGAGGGGAAAAAAGACTTGGAAATGTTCAATGCTGGCAGGTCTCTTAAACAGGAAAAGATAACGGTAACTGGCTTTTTGCTCTTTCCAAAATAAATAAAATCCTGCCAGCTTCACAGAGAAGATTGCTGGAGGAGGCAGCTGAGCTATTTGGGCCAGATATCCGATCCTCCCGTAAAACCCAAATAATATTTGACTATTGTTATTATTATTTTGATAAGTTATTATTGCTTGGCTTGATGAGAAGCTTAAAACTCAGGGCCTAAAAATGGGAGGAAACAGAGAAGGGGTGAACCTAAGAACCTAAGAAGAGCCCTGCTGAATCAGGCCAAAGCCCATCGAGTCCAGAATTCTGTGGCCCACAGTGGCCCACCAATTGTCCAGGGGGATCTTGAGCAGAAAGAGAAGGCAAGACCCTCCCTTTCCCTTGACCCCCAACAAATGGGACCCAAGGGAACCCTGCCTGCCTCAACCAACATAGCCGCCCCGAGTCTGCGGAGAGGGGCGGCATACAAATCTAAATAAACATAACAAACAAACATAAATAAACATAAACATAGAGGCGGCACTTGGACATCCGTTTCAATAACCACCGATACCCTTGGCATCCATGAATCTGTCTAATCCTGCCTTGAAGCTCTCCAGGCTGACAGCAGTCACGACCTCTTCTGGAAGGGAATTCCATAAACCAAGGACCCTCTGGGTGAAGAAATATTTCCCTTTATTTGTCCTCACTTTCTTACCTATGAGCTTTGGAGAAGGCCCCCTCGTCCTAGTATTGTGTGATGGAGAAAAGAATTTTTCTCTATCCACGTTTTCTATCCCATGCATGATTTTATACACTTCGATCAAGTCACCCCTTAAACGCCGTCTTTCAAGGCTGAAGAGACCAATGTGAGAGGGTGATTTGCTAACCAAGTGTTTACAAGGATGAGACAGAGAGAGAGAAAGAGGGGGGAGAGAAAGAGGGGAAAAGAAAGCAAGAAAGAGAAGAAAGAGCAAATGAAATTTTCAGAGATGGATAGATAGATGATGAGAGAGATCCAGAGAGAGACAAAGAGAAAGAAAGGAATAGAGAAATAGAAAGGGAGAGAGAAAGAAAGAAAGGGAGAAACAATAGAGAGACAGCTAGATAATGAGAGAGATGAGAGAGACAGCGATAGAGAGACGGAGATAAATGGAAAGAGAGAAAGAGAAAAAGAAAGGGAGAGAGAGAAAGAAAAAAGAGAGAGAGAGAAACAATAGAGAATAGATTATGAGATAGATCAGAGTGAAAGAGTGAAAGAGAGAATGAGAAAAATCACGCAAAAGAAGGGAGAGAGAAAGAGAGTGAAAAAGAAGAGAGAGAGAAATGAATGAAAGCTAGATGAGAGAGAGACAGACAGACAGAAAGAAAAAGAGAGCTAAAGAAAAAGAGAAAGAAAGAGAGAAGGAAGGAAGGAAGGAACAAAGAAAGGAAAGAAAAGAAAAGAGGGAGAGAGAAAAACAGTGAGAGAGAAAAAGAGAGAAAGAGAGAGATGGAAGAGCTGCAGGCAGTGACTTTCTCCTCCTTGAGCCTAGTGCGAAGTGACAGCTGTGTCTAGAAGCAAAGGCACACACTTTCAAAGCGATGGCAATGTGCGATCACACTTCTTCGGGGCTTTCTTTCTTCCCTTTTTTTATAGCCTCATTCCCTCTCTCTCAGACCTTTCCCCCCACTCTTCCTTCCCTTCTGTCTCTTTCCCTCTTTCTCTCTTCTCCACCCCCACCCCCCATTTCCCCCAACGTTGTAGGGTTTTTATTTTGTCATTTTCTGGCCCCGTGGCTGAAACAAATGGTTTCCTTCCATATCCAGTGGACTTCCAAAGGTTGGGCATAAATCAAAGCAGTCGATGAATCAAACGACGGCTCTCCAAGTCGGGTCTATTCATTACGCTAAGCCACAGTTAGCATAACAAGACCCGTCCGCCTGGCTGGGCTCACACTTCAAACATATCCTCGAGCATGCCTTCCAGCCACAAGTGCCACCGCCACCAAAACCACACAAAACGGTTGCCACCGAGCAAAGTGGAACATCAGGTTGGTCACAAATCCAATCAGGTTGGTCCCAGGACGAGTTGCACTATGACTGCCATGACTTTTTTTTAAAATAAGTTTTTAAAATAAGTAGAAGAGATAATAGCTGTAAATAAAAATGTTATGTTCCTAGAATTAACCTTATTTACAAAATTATGATATATAGTAATAACTTGGCTTAGGTTATATTAAAAACTATAGAATAACCGTAGAATAACAGTTCAGGTTGGAGGGGGGGATATGTTGTGTTATGTTTTGATGTCCTGCCCGTCGGCGACTACTTCAGCTTCAACCACAACAACACAAGAGCACACAACAGATTTAAACTTAATATTAACCGCTCCAAACTTGACTGTAAAAAATATGACTTCAGTAACCGAGTTGTCGAAGCGTGGAACTCATTACCGGACTCCGTAGTGTCATCCCCAAACCCCCAACACTTTACCCTTAGATTATCCACGGTTGACCTATCCGGATTCCTAAGAGGTTAGTAAGGGGCGAGTACAAGTGCACTAGAGTGCCTTCCGTCTCCTGTCCTATTGCTCTCCTATATCTCCTATACCTTTCTTCTATTCCTATATCTCTTCTTCTATTCTTTCATTGATATGTTCCCTTCGTTCTATTCCTATATCTTCTCTTCTATTCTTTCTTAGATATATTTTACTATGAGTATCTCCTCTATAACCTTCATCATGTATTTTACTATGTGTAGACCCACTAAAACCCTCATTGTGTATTGGACAAAATCAATAAATAAAAAATAAAAATAAATTATAAGACTTAAGTACAATACTTAAACAAACAAAAACGTATGTTGAAAAAAGATGGATCATGTACTGTCTTATTTTAATGTTTATATAATAAAAACTGACTGCCACGAATTTATGGCCTTAATTCACAAGCTCCATTACAGTTGTAAATTGAGCATCACCTGTAGCTCCAATCTTTGTGCCATGCAGCTGCTGTGGCCTAGAGGTGGCACTCTTGCCTTACAATCAGGAGGTTGTGAGTTCGATCCTAGGTAGAGGCAGATGTAGGATCTCTTGCTTGGGCAGGGGGGTGGGACTAGATGGCCTGTGTGACCATTAAGCCACACCCACAAAATAAGCCACGCCCACAGCGTGGCAGTAAAAAATTTGGCTGCCCATTACTGCTTCCAACTCTTGTTAATCTGTTAAATCCGTAGCATTCTCCTTCATCCTGCTCATTTTTAATCCTGTTAATTTATTTGGGAGTTTATAAATCCAACTCCAATTTATTTCAGCTTCGGTTCTTTTTTCAAAAAACAAAAACTAGTGTGGAATGCAAAAACTTTTTTTATATATATAGTTATTCTTTTGGAGCAGAAAGGGAAGTCCCAAGTCAAAACAAACATGTTTGCTAATGAAATGCAGGGGGTTTTTTTTTGTAGTTGATGATGTTTGTCCCTCACAGAGGTAGGTAAAGTTGACTCTTCTGTGACTTGTGGACTTCAACTCCCAGAATTCCTGAGCCAATCCATACTGTTTGTTTGTTTGTTTATTTATTTAGTCCAATACATAATACACATTGAAGAGAAAGATATGTAATAATATAAGTAAAGAAAAGAATAGAAGAAAAGATATAAAAGTATAGGTGAACATATTTGAAAGGAAGAAAAGATAAATGAGATAAGGAGAGACAATTGGACAGGGGACGGAAGGCACACTGGTGCACTTATGCACGCCCCTTACTGACCTCTAAGGAACCTGGAGAGGTCAATCGTGGATAGTCTAAGGGAAAAATGTTGGGGGTTAGGGGTTGACACTACTGAGTCAGGTAATGAGTTCCATGCTTCGACAACTCAGTTGCTGAAGTCATATTTTTTACAGTCAAGTTTGGAGCGGTTAATATTAAGTTTGAATCTGTTGCGTGCTCTTGTGTTGTTGCGGTTGAAGCTGAAGTAGTCATTGACAGGTAGAACGTTGCAGCATATGATCTTGTGGGCAATACTTAGATTGTGTTTTAGGTGACGTAGTTCTAAGCTTTCTAGACCTAGGATTGATACTAGCACAGGACTTCTGGGAGTTGAAGGCCATATGTCATAGAAGACCCAACTTTGTCTACCCCTGGTCCATTGTGGTTGAAGAGGACCTTGACATCTAATGGGTTTGCCCTGTATGCGTGGTGTACGCAGGTGGCCGGTAAGGTTTATATGGGCACGAAATGTTCTGCCACATGTTGGGCAGACATGCACGGGCACCATTGTCACAGTATTTGCAACCCTGGCTTTGCAGAGTGCTCGTTTCTCTTCTGCTATGGTTATTCCGCTGGTCTCAGATGTCCGGCAGCTTTAGTGGATCGGCATGTGTCATGTCAATCAATCTTATGCCAGCGTTTCCCAGGAGGTGGTGTCGATAGCAAGGGACTTGAAGGAGGATTTCGACATGGCTTTGTACCGCTTCCTTTGTGCCCCATGCGCCATAAAGAAGCTGTTTAGGGATGCGATGGTCTGGCATCCTTGCAACATCTCAGTTTATTTTTATTCCCCAACCCCTTTTTTTATTCATAAATATTTTGAATAGAGCGTGTTGTCAGGGTATGTCATTTGTAGAAAAACAGCCAAGGAGGGGGGGGGGGAGAGAAATATTAACACATATGCTAGTGGCAATAGTAATAATGTAACAGAACAGTTTTGGCTAAATTTCTCTTTCCATTAGCTTATTTATTATAATTCTGTTAATTATATTGGCATGTTTATAATGAAAAACCATCTTTATATTTATTTCCTACATCGCAATCATCTTTCTCCATCTAATTTCTATCTTATAAAACCTTAAAAAGTCAGAAAAGGAGGAAACGTCAATGAATTGATTCTCCTTCTTCTTCCTCCTTCTTCCTTCTTCCTCTTCTTCTTTTTCCTCCTCTTCCTCTTCTTTTTTCCTCCTCCTCTTTCTCTTCTTCTTCTTCATTACTACTACTACTATTACTACTACTACTACTACTACTTCCTTTACTTTTACTTCTTCTTCTTCCTCTTCTTCCTCTTCTTCTTCTACTACTACTACTACTTCCTTTACTTTTACTTCCTCCTCCTCCTCCTCCTCTTCTTCTTCTTCTTCTTGACGTTTCTACTACTACTACTATTTATTTTTATTTATTTTGTCCACTACACAATACATATTGAAGAGAATAGACATGAAGTATTATATATAAAGAGAAGATATAAAAATAGAGGAGATGATATATGATATATGAGATGAGGAGAGACAATTGGACAGGGGACGAAAGGCAGGCTAGTGCACTTATGTACACCCATTACTGACCTCTTAGGAACCTGGAGAGGTCAATCGTGGACTACTACTACTACTTTTGCTTTTACTTTTACTTCTTCTACTACTACTGCTGCTGCTACTGCTGCTACTTTTACTTTTACTTCTTCCTCCTCTTCTTATTCTTCTTCTTCCTCCTCCTCCTTCTTTCTTCTTCTTTGAAAACAGACAAATCTTTCCTTTGACCCTTGGGAAGAAGAGAAGCTTCGAGGGCTCTCAGACCTCCAGTCGCCGCCTGTTGTGATTCCATCCGAGGCCCCTCAGGGAACGGCTGATCTTCTGTCGGTTTCCTGCTCAGAGGGGGAGGATGCGGAACATGAGGTTCAGGCAGACGAGGAGGAGGAATCCCAGGCTGAGGAAGAGGGGGAACAGCCAGAGGCCCCCGAGAGGGAGCTCTCCCCAGCAAGCAGCCTGGATTCCTTAGAGGAAAATGCACAAGCAATAATCGATCTGCGACAGAGAAGAGCAACACAAAGAAGGGACCAATTGGCTAGGTACTTTCAGCACTAAAGAGGCAACAGCTGGGTTTGGGTGTGGTGCTCTCTGGAAAGGCTAAAAGGCAGACCCATCCTTCCTGGCTTGTGGAGTATTATCTTTGGGAGTCCTGGGACCTGGCTGTGATCTTTGGCGTCTTGGAATTCTGGTTTGTGACTTTGAATACTGAAACCTTGGGGGGAAAAGGTGGGGGTCTTATGCTCTACAGTGGTGGGTGTGCCAGCAAGAAGTTTGCTGTATTGTCTGGACATCAGGACTCTGCTGTAAAGTCTCCTAGCCTGCCTGTTGGGAAGAACAGGTTTTTCTCTGTGTTTATTTTTCAAGCTATAAAGTACTTTTGCTTTTACCAGCGTGTCTGGCTGTTTTTTCCAGTTGGTGTTGAGGTCTGGGGGAACCCAGACAGAACACCGCCAATCGCCCCCTTCGAGATGTTACAAGCAGAAACAGCAGAGAAATTGCAACCTTATCACAGGAAAGACACCCCTCCCACAAACCCCAAACCCCTTGGACAGCACCCAATAATTCTACCGCCAAGCCAATAAAAACATAAAGGGAGACAATCCAGATGAGAAAAAAAGAAACTTAGCAATCTGAACGAGTGTGGAAAAGCAAGCAGAGCCTCGTATGTACACACACACAAACCCCTTAAATAAATAAATAAAGCTGTCAGCTCAAAAAAAGGAGGGAGGAAAGGAAAGGAAACTCCATGTGTGCAACTTCAATTAAACGAATTAATTTTCTGCTTATGAGCTGGATGTTATAAATGTTTATTACTCGGGCTGCCTAATGAATCATCTGTCATCTATCTGTTTGGGAGCCAGCCCTGTTTGCAGGCCTTAGTATGAGTAATGCATTCTTTGGTGGGGAGGCTTGCAAGGCACCCAGGCTGGAAATTGGAAGACGGTGAATTCTAGTCCTGTCTTATTTATTTATTTTAGATGTGCCTGTGTGTAATAATATGTATGTACACATCTGGCATATGTACATAAAATTAAAGAGTGTATTTGGGATGTTCAGGAATGTTCTGTCGAGCTCTCTGGTAGAATCCTCCCAAAAATGCAATGTTCTTTGTACCGAAAATGCAAATAAACAGAGCACACTTTTTGTATAGCAAAGAGCACTCGTCTCCAAACAAACTGGTAATTTGTACAAGTCCCTTATCAGTTCTGTGATACTTAGCTTGCAGCTGTGAGGCAATTCACAGTCCTTCTTCTTTCACAAAGTGAAACACACTTTGCTCTGGGTTAGTTTCAAAGCGGGGAAAAATCAGCACACAAAGATCAAAGTCAGTAAAGCAGTCACGAAACACAACCATCAGATAATCCTCCACAATGGCCAAACCCACAGGCTGCTCTTTATAGCAGCCTCACTAATGACCACAGCCCCACCCAACCACAGGTGGCCTCATTTTCTTTGATAATAATCTCTCAGTTGTTGCTGCCTATGCATCGCTCTCCGCATGCGTGGCTGTATCATTAACTCTTGTTCTGAATCCAAGGAGGAGCTAGATTGATCTCCTTCTGAGCTGTCGGCCACACTCTCCCTGTCACTCATGTCTTCTTGGTCAGAGGAACCTTCATCATCAGATTCCACCAGGAGGGCAAAACAGGCCTGCAGCATGTGGATGTCTCCCCCACATCCACAGTCCTTGGGGCAGGAGCTGGGCCAGAGCTAACCACAGCAAGGAATAGTAAATAGAGAGGGAAATTGTATCTCTTTGAGGCGTGGAGAGGCCAGGCACCCTAACTATAACCCTTGAATAGAATAGAATTGGACACACAAGGAATTTGTCTTGGTGCAGATGCTCTCAGCGTACATAAAAGAAAAAGAGACATTTGTCAAGAATCATGTGGTATGACACTTAATGATTGTCGTAGGGGTCAAATAAGCAATGAAGAAATAATCAATATTAATAAAAATCTTAGGATACAAGCAACAAGTTACAGTCATATAGTCCTAAGTGGGAAGAAAAGGATGATAGGAATGATGAGAAAAACTAGTAGAAATAGTAGTGCAGACTTAGTAAAGAGTTTGACAGTGTTGAGGGAATTATTTGTTTAGCAGAGTGACGGCGTTCGGGGAAAAATTGTTCTTGTGTCGAGTTGTCTTGGTGTGCAGGGCTCTGTAGTGACGTTTTGAGGGTGGGAGTTGAAACAGTTTGTGTCCAAGATGCGAGGGGTCACTTGATGTGAGTGACGTCAAGTTGGCCACCTTTAAGCCAGTCACATGACCACTAAGCCACCCCCCCGATCGCATGATCATCAAGCCACTCCCACCTGGTCACATGGCCAGCAAGCCACACCCACAAATAAGTCACACCCACAGCACGGTAGTAAAAAATTTTGCAGCCCTTCAGAGGTTTGCTCCCTTCCAAATTTCATGGTGCACCTTCAAGATATTGCTTCTGAAGTGACCCACAATCACAACAAACCAGACATTACATGAAACATCAGGATGTGGCTGTGGGTAAAAGATGCACAATTTATTTATTTATTGGATTTGTATGCCACCCCTCTTATATATACAAATTCTGTTCTCCCTTTTTTCCCCCACTCTGCTACTGATTTGTGATTTCTCTTCTTTTTCCTTACCACCGTCTCCACTCTCACTAGCTATGGTTGCTGCTGAATCGGCCACTCTCTTTCGTTTGCACACTTACTCTCTTTTCTCCTGTTCTCACCACTGTTTCCTCTCTGCTCACTTCCTCTTTTTTTGTTCTCTACCAGAAGCAAAAAATAGATCCCGACTGCGTTCAGACAACACATTATCTTCTTGCTCTTATCTCGTCCCGCTGTGAAAGTAAATTTTATTAAAAGTGTAGGAAGGAAGAAAAGAAGGAAGAAGAGAAGGTAAGAAGGAAGGAAGGAAGAAAAGAAGGTAAGAAGGAAGGAAGGAAGGAAGGAAGAAAAGAAGGAAGAAAAGAAGGAAGGAAGGAAGGAAGGGGAAGGGAGGAGAGGACAGGAGAGGATAGGAGAGAAGAAGACAATTATGAGTCACATGCCATCTGATATGGCTGCGCGTGCCACCCATGGCATTCAATAATAATAATAATAATTGATAATAATTTATTAGATTTGTATGCCCCCCCTCTCCGAAGACTCGGGATGGCTCACAGCAACAATAAACAATGTATAACAAATAATTAAAACTATGGCTAAAAACCCCAATCATTAACAAAACAGAAAATACTACTTAATCATAACCATACATAAATCTTACTAGCCAGAGGGGGTACGTCAATTTCCCCATGCCTGGCGACATAGATGGGTTTTCAGAGTCTTGAGTCTTGCAACACACTATCCTCTTGGTTTTATCGTCCCGCTGTGAAAATAAATTTTATTAATAGTGTATAAAGGAAGGGAGGGAGGGAGGAGAGGAGAAGAGAAGGCAATTATGAGTCGCATGCCCTCTGATATGGCTCCATGTGCCACCTATGGCACCCGTGCCATAGGTTCGCCATCACGGATCGAGATGGTCTACTCAGGTCTTCCAACGATGTAAACATAATCCCCAACTCTGTGTTTTCTGTTTTTGCTTTTAAATTACATGGAAATTTGGCATCGACCTCTAATTAGGAGTTGTTAAAATGCCCCAGGTCAGTGATAGCAAACCTATGGCATGAATGCCACAGGTGGCAGGCAGAGCCATATCTGCTGGCACATGAGCTGTTTGTTGCCCTAGCTGAGCTCCAGCACGCATGTCTGCACTGGCCAGCTGATTTTCGGTTTGCTTGGAGGCTCTGGGAGGGTGTTTTTGGCTGCCGAACGGCCTCCGGGGGAGCGAGGGAGGCCGTTTTTGTCATCCTCTAGCTCCCTGCCTCTGGAGCCTGGGGAGAGCCAAAAATGAGCTGACCAAACCCACTGGAAGTTGTGAAACATGGCAGGGGGATTGTTCACGCATGCTCAGGAGGTTGGGACAGCGGGAGGGGGTCATGCGCATGTGAAGAGGGGTAGGAAGCATTTGGAAACTTCAGATCGTGCAGAATGCGGCTGCGAGAGCAATCATGGGCGTCCCCAGATACGCCCATGTCTCGTCAACACTCCGCGGCCTGCACTGGCTGCCAATCAGTTTCCGGTCACAATTCAAAGTGTTGGTCATGACCTATAAAGCCGTTCATGGCATCGGACCAGAATATCTTCAGGACCGTCTTCTGCCACTCGAATCCCAGCGACCGATTAGATCCCACAGAATTGGCCTTCTCCGGGTCCCGTCGACTAAACAATGCCATCTGGCGGGACCCAGGGGAAGAGCCTTCTCTGTGGTGGCCCCAGCCCTCTGGAATCAACTCCCCCAGGGATTAGGACTGCCCCCACCTTCCTTGTCTTTCGAAAGCTTCTGAAGACCCACCTTTGTCGCCAGGCATGGGGAAACTGACATACCCCTAGCTATTATGGTTTATGTATGGTCTGTTAGGTTGTGTGATTGTGTTCTTTTTATAATAAGGGTTTAAAACTGTTTTAAGATTAGATTTGTACATGATGTATTGTTGTTGTGAGCCGCTCCAGAGTCCTCGGAGAGGGGCGGCATACAAATCTAATAAATTATTACTATTATTAATTATTATTGAATTATGGGTGTGGGCACTCACATGGAAGCAATAACATGGGCACCACAAACATTTGGCACCCAAGAAAAAAAGAGTTCCCCATCCCTTTATTTATTTGTTTGTTTGTTTGTTTGTTTATTTATTTATTTGTTTGTTTGTTATTTAGATTTGTATGCCGCCCTTCTCCGCAGACTCGGGGCGGCTCACAACAGAATACAACAATTCATGACAAATCTAAATTGTAATTTAAAATATTTTTTTAAAAAACCCATTTACTAAGCAAACATACATACAAACATACCATGCATAAATTGTATATGCCCGGGGGAGATGTCTCAGTTCCCCCATGCCTGACGACAAAGGTGGGTTTTAAGGAGCTTACGAAAGGCAAGGAGAGTAGGGGCAGTTCTAATCTCTGGGGGGAGTTGGTTCCAGAGAGTCGGGGCCGCCACAGAGAAGGCTCTTCCCCTGGGGCCTGCCAACCGACATTGTTTGGTTGACGGGACTCGGAGAAGGCCCACTCTGTGGGACCTAATCGGTCGCTGGGATTCGTGCGGCAGGAGGCGGTCCCGAAGATATTCTAGTCCAGTGCCATGAAGGGCTTTAAAGGTCATAACCAACCGGAAATTGATCGGCAACCAATGCAGACTGCGGAGTGTTGGTGAAACATGGGCATTCCTAGTTCTTCTAGTTTCTGGATTCTTTCCTTAATCTCCTCCGCTTCCATTGAATCTCAGATTTCAAGGTCTGTTTAGGAGACCCGGTGAAGATGCACTGCAATATATCTAGGGGAGTTATCCAGCAATTCCATCTTTCCATTCAACCTCCCTCTCCTCCTCCTCCTCTCGCCTCCCCCCTCCCCACTTTCAGCTCAGGTCAATAATTTTAATAGAGGTGAACACTTGAGGGGGGGCGAGTCTTTCTGTTTCAGTTTGTTAGTAAGCTTTTGGAAGTTTAATGGGCTGCCCTGTGAAGTGTATAATTGGTGCTGATGGCAGGAAGCCAACTTGTTCTATATTTTTTTTTAAAAAAGAGGAAGAAAGAAATTACTTCAAGAGCTAGAATGTTTTCCTCTGTATTCTATTTTATATTTTATTTTATTTGAGCTTCACTCCTTTCCACTACAGCCTCAGGAAACAGCACCAGCTGAGCTTCTAAATGTCCCCTGCTCTTACCTGGGTTTGTTTCTTTTTAAGCTCTTGAAGTATTTTTTGGGTGGTTTATTCATTTAACAGATGTCCGTGATGCTTTGAAAAACCAAGAGGTGACTACAGAAAAGCGCACCAGGACTCTGCGCCAATCTTGCAGGGAAATAATAAGTGGTAAAAAATGCTAAGAGGATGCCTTACCTTTAGTTCTGGGCTGTAGTGCTCAAAGGGACCGCCAGGGAGCAGTAGATGCACAGAAAATGTGAGTTTGTTGCTGCCCTCTAATGGTGATTCAGAAGTTTGCAACCTGGATAGACAGATTAAAAAAAAAAAAAAAACCACAAGCAGCTCAGACAATAAGGTGAAGAACACCCAAGAAATGGATGCAAACAGCCACTAAACATCCTATCACATTTCCCTTGGTCTTTAATATATGTGCCGCAGCAGCAGCTAAAAAAGCCAACACAATCCTAAGCTGCATCAACAGGGGAATACACTCCAAGACCAGAGAAGTTTTAATACCACTCTACTACGCCCTGGTCCGACCACACCTGGAGTACTGCATTCAGTTCTGGTCACCACACTTCAAAAGAGACATTGAAACTCTGGAGAAGGTGCAAAAAAGAGCAACCAAGATGATTAAGGGACTGGAAACCAAGACTTACGAAGAGAGACTGAGGGAACTGGGCATGGATAGCCTAGAGAAAAGGAGGGCCAGAGCGGACATGATAGCATACGAGGGGATGTCACAGAGAGGAGGGGATCACTTTATTCTTCAGGGCACCAGAGGGCCGGATGAGGAACAACGGCTGGAAGCTGACCAAGGAGAGATTCAACATGGAGATAAGGAGGAATTTCCTGATGGTCAGAGCGATCAACCAATGGAACAACCTACCAGCGGACTTTGTGAACTCCAACACTCTGGACATTTCGCAAGCTCCTTAAAACCCACCTCTGTCGTCAGGCAGGGGGGAATTGAAATTTCCCTTCCCCCTAGGCTTATAGAATTTATACATGGTATGTTTGTATGTATGAGTGGTTCCTTAAATTGGGTTTTTTAGATTGTTTTTAATATTAGATTTGTTTACATTGTCTTTTTATATTGTTGTTAGACGCCCCGAGTCTTCGGAGAGGGGTGGCATACAAATCCAATAAATAATAATAATAATAATTTTTAAGAGAAGATTGAACTGCCACTTGACTGGTGTGCTATAGGGTTCCTGCTTGGGCAGGGGGTTGAACTCGATGGCCTTCATGGTCCCTTTCAACTCTAACAATATATAAATATGTGTATATTTTCTATTTGTATTTTGTATGTTGTTTGTTGATTTGTTTTACATTCAATTAAAAATATTTTTTTTTAAAAAAATTAAATGGGCTGGGGTGTGCTAGGCCTGGCTGCAACTATCCGAAAGTAAGTAGTAGGGCAGCTACACTCCATCCCATCCCCACCCTAGCTTAATTTTTACGTGCACCCTGGAGTGGGTGGGTTTTTATTAGGCCTTACTTTTGGGATAGGGCTTATATTTATTTGCTTGTTTGTTTGTTTGTTTGTTTTGTCCAATACACAATGAGGGTTTTAGTGGGTATATATCTATATACACATAGTAAAATACATGATGAAGGTTGTAGAGGAGATACTCATAGTAAAATATATCTAAGAAATAATAGAAAAGAAGATATAGGCATAGAACATATCAATGAAAGAATAGAAGAAGAGATATAGGAATAGGAGAAAGGTATAGGAGATATAGGAGAGCAATAGGACAGGGGACGGAAGGCACTCTAGTGCACTATTGGGTGCATGTGTAAAAGATCACTTTCTAAATAGGTCCTATTTTCAGGGAAAACATGGTAGTTATTTACTGCACTGTTCTCTCCACCATCCCTTAAAATACGTCCAGAATCCCTTGTCATCGTGGCTACCGGCCAGTGAAGGAGGGACTGAGAGCATTAGAATCCCAGGGTATTCGAAAGGTCGCGATCACAGAGAAAAAACCGACGGGGCTTTGAATGCCTCTCAATCAAACTCACGCAAACTTTGCTTCGCTATCAGCCATGCAGGGGAACCTGCCGAGCCAGAAACAAGAGAATATTACAGCTTGACAAAATCTTATCAACAATGTCAGTCCAGGGCTTTAATCCTCCAGCCAACGAGTCTGCAAAACACCCAGCCAAGTTTTCCCTGGAACTACTCCAGGGAAAATTCACTTGGCATAGCTCGGACTCTGAAGGACTGATCTATCCGTTGTTCCAAAGGTTACCTTCAACAAAGCATTGTCAAAACATTACAAAGAGGCGGGTGCTGTAAATAATATTTTCCCCCCTGGAGAAGTGGCTCCAGAAAGCCCTAATCACTGTTGCATTGTCATGAAATCAAAGGACAGAAGGGGGGGTCCATGAAGTCCCATTCAAACCCACCCACCCACCCTGTGTCTCCTTTAACACAAAGCTTCGGTGTTTTGTGTTTTGCCGAGAACAAAAACAGAGCGATTCAAGTACCGCCAAGGAAGAGAAAGGGGGAAAAAACTGATTAACAGGATTGCAAAACACACAGAGAGGTTTGATCTCTTGGCAGCTGGAAAGTGGAGTCAGGAACCCAGATATGTATTTATTTATTTTATTTCTTCAATTTTTTTTAATGCAGCCCTTCTCCTTAGACTCAGGCACCCATATCGCATCTCAGACATTAACACCCTTGAAAATGTTCAAAGATACTTCACCAGAAGAGCCCTTCACTCCTCCACTCGAAATAGAAGACCCTACGAGACTAGACTTTCAATCCTGGGCCTAGAAAATTTAGAACTAAGACGCCTTAAACAAGATGTAAATATTGCCCACAAGATCATATGCTGCAATGTCCTGCCTGTCGGCGACTACTTCAGCTTCAACCACAACAACACAAGAGCACACAACAGATTTAAACTTAATATTAACCGCTCCAAACTTGACTGTAAAAAATATGACTTCAGTAACCGAGTGGTCGAAGCGTGGAACTCATTACCGGACTCCGTAGTGTCATCCCCAAACCCCCAACACTTTACCCTTAGATTATCTACGGTTGACCTATCCAGATTCCTAAGAGGTCAGTAAGGGGCGAGTACAAGTGCACTAGAGTGCCTTCCATCCACTGTGATATTGCTCTCCTGTATCTCCTATACCTTTCCTCTATTCCTATATCTCTTCTTCTATTCTTTCATTGATATATTCTATTCCTATATCTTCTTTTCTATTATTTCTTAGATATATTTTACTATGAGTATCTCCTCTATAACCTTCATCATGTATTTTACTATGTGTATATTGATATATACCCACTAAAACCCTCATTGTGTATTGGACAAAATGAATGAATGAATGAATGAATGAATGAATGAATGAATGAATGAATGAATGAATGAATAAAAAATGTACACCAACCTCAAACCTAACTGTTGGAAGTGTGGTGAGAAACAAGGTTCATATTTTCATATGTGGTGGACCTGCAGACAAGTTAAAGGAATCTGGCACAAACTTCAGAAATGGATAAAGGAAATAACTAAGATTGAATTAGAAATGAAACCTGAAATATTTTTGCTTGGCATTATTGAAAATCAGATGAATAAGGAACATTGTTACCTAATACAACATTTAATAACATCAACGAGAATAGCTATCGCACAATTTTGGAAAAATGAAAACATGCCAAATGAACGGAATTTAATAAAAAAAATGTTAGATTGTGCTGAAGCAGATAAACTAACCATGGAACTAAAAGAAAAAGAGAAAACGAAATGCTACCAAATATGGGAAGAATTTTACACTTGGTTAAGTAAAAGAACACCTCTTTATAGTGCTGCGAGATAAAGAAACAATTTAAAGAACAATTTTCTTAAATAGTCAATATAGTTTTCGATTTGTTTATTTGATAAGAACTTACAACATAAGAACTTAACTATAACAATATACAACTCAAACCACTGGTCTTAACACGGCCAAGAATTTAAAAGAGAGAGAGGACGCTGTCAACAGTCTCTACTACAGGAGAAGAGAAGAAATATATCTCTTGCTTGTTTTTTCTGTTTTCTGTAATTTATGTAAGTGTACTGTTTGTCGTTGTTGTCTCATTATATATATGTAGATAAAAATATTTTTTTAAAAAAAAAACAGAGCCAGCCTATTGCCTCCCACAATCCAGGTCCTCATTTGACCCACCTTGGAAGGATGGAAGGCTGAGTCAACCTTGAGCCGGTTGTGAGATTTGAACCGCTGGCCTTCAGATCTAGCAGTACTACACTCTAACCACTGTGCCACCTCGGCCCAACAATTTAATTAAAAATAACAACAGGTGAGTAGAAATCATACAGGGAGTCCTCAACTTACAACCACAAAGGAAGCCAACACATCTGTCACTTGGTGGAACCGTTGCTAAGTGAATTGTGTTGCATTTTAACCAGATTGCTTGCCGAGGCTGTTAAATTTATTTATGTATTTGTTTATTAATCAGATTTATATGCTGCCCGCCTCCGAAGACACGGGGCGGCTTACAACATATAAGGAAACAATATTTATTTTATTTATTGATTGATTTTGTCCAATACACAATGAGGGTTTTAGTGGGTATATCTCTATATACACATAGTAAAATACATGATGATAGCTATAGAGGAGATACTCATAGTAAAATATATCTAAGAAATAATAGAAAAGAAGGTATAGTAATAGAACATATCAATGAAAGAATAGAAGAGGAGATATAGGAATAGAAGAAAGGTATAGGAGATATAGGAGAGCAATAGGACGGGACGGAAGGCACTCTAGTGCACTTGTACTCACCCCTTACTGACCTCTTAGGAATCTGGATAGGTCAATCGTAGATAATGTAAGGGTAAAGTGTTGGGGGTTTGGGGATGACACTATGGAGTTCAGTAATGAGTTCCACGCTTCGACAGCTCGGCTACTGAAGTCATATTTTCAACAGTCAAGTTTGGAGCGGTTAATATTAAGTTTAAATCTGTTGTGTGCTCTTGTGTTGTTGTGGTTGAAGCTGAAGTAGTCGCCGACAGGCAGGACGTTGCAGCATCAATATACATCATGAATCCAATTAATTAAAATTGATCATCTATAAAACCTAAGAACCAATTAAAATACTCTCATACCCATTCAGTCAACAGGCTCACGATACTTTCGTCAGCCAGGGGGTAGCATCTAATGACGCGAGGCCTGGCAGAATAAATGAGCCTTCAGACTCTTACAAAAGGCAGGGAGGGTGGGGGTAATACGAATCTCTGAAGTAGTGTAGGATTTCCTGCCTAAGCAGGGGGTTGGACTAGAAGACCTCCAAGGTCCCTTGCAACTCTATTCTTATTGTTATTAGAAACATAGAGACATAGATTGTTGGCAGAAAAGACCTCCTGCTCCATCTACTCTGCCCTTATACTATTTCTTGTATTTTATCTTAGGATGGATATATGTTTATCCCAGGCATGTTTAAATTCATTTTATTTTATTGAAATTTGTTTTTTCTGAAATCCAATACTTTGGTTGTAGTATAGGATTAATAATAATAATAATAATAATAATAATAATAATAATAATAATAATAATAATAATAATAATAATTTATTAGATTTGTATGCCGCCCCTCTCCGAAGGATTGCTCACAATCAGTTTTTACATCAAACCACAAACATAGGTGATCACTGCAACCTACGTTTTCTCCCACCTTAACCTCTGAAACCCGGTTCCCATTCGTAAAAGCTAAATCTAGTTGTAGAACATTGTAGAATTACAGTACAGTGTACTGTACCTCCGGGACCGCCTTCTGCAGCACGAATCCCAGCGACCGGTTAGGTCCCACAGAGTTGGCCTTCTCCGGGTCCCGTCGACTAAGCAATGTCATTTGGCGGGACCCAGGAGAAGAGCCTTCTCTGTGGCGGCCCCCGACCATCTGGAACCAGCTCCCCCCAGATATCAGAGTTGCCCTCACCCTCCTTGCCTTTCGCAAGCTCCTTAAAACCCACCTCTGTCGTCAGGCATGGGGGAATTGAAAATTTCCCTTCCCCCTAGGCTTATAGAATTTATACATGGTATGCTTGTACGTATGAGTGGTTCTTTAAATTGGGTTTTTTTAAAGATTGTTTTTAATATTAGATTTGTTTACATTGTCTTTTTATATTGTTGTTAGCCGCCCCGAGTCTTCGGAGAGGGGCGGCATACAAATCTAATTAATAATAATAATAATAATAATAATAATAATAATAATAATAATTACATTGTACATTATTGTAGAACATCAAGTCAGGGGGTTCTCGTTGGGTTCCCCAGAGACTTATGGACTTTGGAACGTATTGTTTTATTTATTTATTTATTATTTGGATTTGTATGCCGCCCCTCTCCGAAGACTCGGGGCGGCTCACAACAAGTGAAACAAATCATAATAATCCAATTAATTAAAATATTTAAAGATTTAAAAAAAACCATATACTAACAGACACACACACAAGCATACCATGTATAAATTAGACATGCCCAGGGGGAGATGTTTAATTTCCCCATGCCTGATGGCAAAGGTGGGTTTTAAGGAGTTTACGGAAGGCAGGAAGAGTAGGGGCAGTTCTAATCTCCGGGGGAAGTTGGTTCCAGAGAGCCGGTGCCGCCACAGAGAAGGCTCTTCCCCTGGGGCCGGCCAACCGACATTGTTTAGTTGACGGGACCCGGAGAAGGCCCACTCTGTGGGACCTAATCGGTCGCTGGGATTCGTGCGTCCTTATTTGGTGTTGTTTGATGCTTAAACACTGCCGTCTCTCTACCCTTCTCGTCTGCCATGCTAATCTCATCTTCAGCAACCCGCTAATTAAATTCCATATTTACGACGGGAGAATAAAATCATTGGACCCGTTTAGAATAAATGTTTCTGACTTTGCACTCAGCCCGCCGAGTCAGCAAGCGGCGACAACGCTTGACTGTAAGATTTTTATGGGGAAGATGAAACGACATTAAAAAGAAGGATCAGCCGGGGGACACGATATCAATCTTTTGATATTTGAGGGGCGGTCCCAAAGAAGAGGGAGGGGTCCACCTATTCTCCAAGGCAGCTGAACGCAGGAGAAGAAGCAACGGATGGAAACTAATCAAGCAGAGAAGCAACCTGGGATGAAAGAGAAACATTCTTGACAGTTAGAACAATTAACCAGTGGAACACCTTGACACCAGAAATTCTGGGTGCTTCATCCCTGGAGGTTTTGAAGAAGAGATGGACAGCTAATAGTCTGAAATGGTAATATAGGGTCTCCTGGCTAAGCAGGGGGTTGGACTAGAACAGTGATTTTCAACCTTTTTTGAGCCGCGGCACATTTTTTACATTTACAAAATCCTGGGGCACACCACCAACCAAAATGACACCCCAAGACACTCTCCTCACTTTTTCCATCCCTGTCTCCTCCCCACCCTTGTGTGTGTGTGTGTGTGTGTGTGTGTGTGTATACACTCTTGAACCATTTCCAAAAACAGGTGAGGGCTGGGTTTTTTCTCTCTCTTATTCTTTGGGTGCTTTTTATCATATGCTTTAAATCAAGAGTCACTTCTCTCTCTTTTGTTTCTCTCTCTTTCTTCTCATTCTCTGTCTCAATCATTTTCTCATTTCTCTTTTTTCCTCCCCTTTTTGTTCATTTCTCTCTCTCTCCCTTCCTCTCCTTTTCTCTCTCTCTCTCTTTCTTTCTTTCTCTCTCACTCTTGCTTTCTCTCTTTCTCTTTTCTTTTTCTCTCTTGCTTTCTCTCTCACACACTCTTTCTCTCTCTCTCTCTCTCTCTCTCTCTCTTTCTTTCTTTCT
The DNA here is from genome assembly GCF_031021105.1 of Erythrolamprus reginae. NCBI lineage: Eukaryota > Metazoa > Chordata > Lepidosauria > Squamata > Dipsadidae > Erythrolamprus > Erythrolamprus reginae. The sequence goes on from NC_091958.1 coordinate 54,496,844, forward strand.
CTCTCTTTCTTTCTCTCTCTCACTCTCTCTCTCAGCAAAACGTTGCGAGACCAGAACCTGAGCTTCCTTCTTCGCGGCACACCTGACCATGTCTCGGGGCACACTAGTGTGCCACGGCACACTGGTTGAAAAACACTGGACTAGAAGACCTTGAAGGTCCATCTAGTCTGCCTTTATACTATTTCCTGTATTTTATCTCAGGATGGATCTAGAAACATAGAAACATAGAAGTCTGACGGCAGAAAAAGACCTCCTGGTCCATCTAGTCTGCCCTTTAACTATTTCCTGTATTTTATCTTAGGATGGATCTATGTTTGTCCCGGGCATGTTTAAATTCATTTCCTGTGGATTTACCAACCACGTCTGCTGGAGGTTTGTTCCAAGCATTTACTCCTCTTTCAGTCAAATCATGTTTTCTCACGCTGCTTCTGATCTTTCCCCCAACTCACCTCAGATTGCGCCCCCTTGTTCTTGTCTTCACTTTCCTATTAAAAACACTTCCCTCCTGGACCTTATTGAAACCTTTAACATATTTAAATGTTTCCATCATGTCCCCCCTTTTCCTTCTGTCCTCCAGAGACTATACAGATGGAGTCCTGATCAGTTTTATGCTTAAGACCTTCCACCATTTTTGTAACCCATCTTTGGACCCATTCAATTTGACCAATATCTTTTTGTAGGTGAGGTCTCCAGAACTGGACACACTATTCCAAATGGGGTCTCACCAACGCTCCATACAGCGGCATCACAATATAACGCATCAATATCTTATAGTAATATAAGCTATAACCATTTAGATTTGGTTTAAATGTCAAATTTTGAGACATTTCAGTTTATTCCAGACAGCTGTAACCTTAAATGAATATGTCTATCTGTTCGGCATAGAAAACATATACTGTATATCAACTATCCAGGGGGATCACTTTTTCGGAAGGAAAAAAAGTCAGGTTTCTAGTCCTCATGACGACAGAGACCTTGCAAGAGGAGATCTGAGTGATTGCCAGCAGATATCTCACAATAACAAAGCAGGCTTGGGGAGGTCAACAGCCAAGGAAGGGGTCTCTCGTTAATATCTGACGCGGCCTCTTCCTCTTTCTTCATGAGTGACATATATGTAAATAATAAACAAATCATTGACTGGAACTTTCTTCTGCAGAATTTATCGCTCGGCTAGCCTCGGATGTATGTTTGGAAATTTCTCATTCTGGGTGCCAGGATGAGCCTGTTTTTTGCAACTGAGGCCAATCAGGGATGGTCTTTTAGGAGGTTCTGAAGTTGACTCAACACTCTTAAAGAGATGCCCATCCAAGACATAGTCAACAGCTCTTGAACTTAGGTTGGAAAGAGTCTATAAAATGGACATTACAGAACTAGTACTGGTACATTTATTTATTTATTTATTTATTTATTTATTTATTTATTTATTTATTTATTATTTAGATTTGTATGCCGCCCCTCTCCGCGGACTCAGGGTGGCTCACAGCAAAATATAACAATCGTAACAAATCCAAATAAATTTAAAATATTTAAAAAAGTTTAAAAAAAGAACCCCATTTACTAACAAACACACACACAAACATACCATGCATAAATTGTACATGCCCGGGGGAGGTGTTTCAGTTCCCCCATGCCTGACGGCAAAGGTGGGTTTTAAGGAGTTTACGGAAGGCAGGGAGAGTAGGGGCAGTTCTAATCTCTGAGGGGAGTTGGTTCCAGAGAGTCGGGGCCGCCACAGAGAAGGCTCTTCCCCTGGGGCCCGCCAACCGACATTGTTTAGTTGATGGGACCCAGAGAAGGCCCACTCTGTGGGACCTGATCGGTCGCTGGGATTCGTGCGGCAGGAGGCGGTCTCGGAGATATTCTGGTGGATCACATTCATTTTGAAATCATGGAAATAAGATTAAACACCTTGGATGAAAATAAACTGGAGAAGCTGATGGCACAATGGAATAAGGTGAAAGGTTATATGCTGAGTAGAATCTGTGATGAAAATGTGAAAAATAAACTCCAATCACTCTTTCAATAATAACAAATGCAAAGTAGACTAAGGAAATTATATATATATACTGTATAATATTTACTAGTTTTTATATATATAACTAGTAAATATTTGAACCCCCCGCAATTGGTGGTGATGGTGGTGGGATTGTCAGTCGGGTGAAGGGCACATGCAGTGTGCACCGTTTTATGTTTGTTTTATGTAACTTTATGTGAAAAACCAATAAAAATATATTTTTTTTAAAAAACCAACTCTTGAACTTTCCTTTACCATAGATCCAATTGTCCCATTTCCTCCCCATCGAAGTATCTGTTTCCCCAACTTTTTGCTTGGCCTGCCAATGGAGAATAACAACAACAACAACAACAACAACAACAACAACAACAACAACAATAATAATAATAATAATAATAATAATATTTTATTAGATTTGTATGCCGCCCCTGTACGAGGACTCGGAGCAGCTCACAACAATAATGCAACTTGTACAAATCTAATGATAAAAAAGCAATTTAAAACCCATTATTATAAAAAAGAAAACAATCACACATCCTAAGAAATCATGCATAACACCATGGGTCTTCAGAAGCTTTTGAAAGGCAAGGAGGGTGGGGGCAGTCCTAATCTCTGGGGGGAGTTGATTCCAGAGGGCTGGGGCCACCACAAAGAAGGCTCTTCCCCTGGGTCCCGCCAGACGGCATTGTTTAGTCAACAGGGCCCAGAGAAGGTAAACTCTGTGGGACCTAATTGGTCGCTGGGATTCGTGCAGCAGAAGACAGTCCTGAAGGTTTTCTGGTCCGATGCCACGGAGGCCTTTATAGGTCGTCACCAACACTTTGAATTGTGGCTGGAAACTGATGGGCAGCCAGTGCAAGCCGCGGAGTGTTGATGAGACATGGACATATCTGGGAAGACCTGCCAACGTGTTTTGGAGTCCTTTCATCATGGATCAAGAGAAGAAGAGACTCCAGGCAAGGTTCTCAAAAATTAAGAGGATTTAATCTAGCATCGTCAAACCCATCGGAGGTCTTCAACCTGTTCCTCCGAATCCCTCCCTTTGGTTGGAAGTGGTCATCCTTATTATTTATGTATTTATTTATTTATTTATTGGATTTGTATGCCGCCCCTCTCCGCAGACTCGAGGCAGCTAACAACAGTAACAAAACAGTATAATCCAATACTAAAAACAATTAAAACCCATTATTATAAAAACCAATCATACATACAGACATACCATGCATAAAATTGTAAAGGCCTAGGGGGAAAGAGTATCTCAGTTCCCCCATGCCTGGCGGCAGAGGTGGGTTTTAAGCAGCTTACGAAAGGCAAGGAGGGAGGGGGCAATTCTAATCTCTGGGGGGGAGTTGGTTCCAGAGGGCCGGGGCCGCCACAGAGAAGGCTCTTCCCCTGGGTCTCGCCAAACGACATTGTTTGGTTGACGGGACCCGGAGGAGACCCACTCTGTGGGACCTAACTGGTCGTTGGGATTCGTGCAGCAGAAGGCAGTCCCTGAGGTAATCTGGTCCGGTGCCATGAAGGGCTTTATAGGTCATAACCAACACTTTGAATTGTGACCGGAAACTGATCGGCAACCAATACAGACTGCGGAGTGTTGGTGTAACATGGGCATATTTAGGGAAGCCCATGATTGCTCTCGCAGCTGCATTCTGCACGATCTGAAGTTTCCGAACACTTTTCAAAGGTAGCCCCATGTAGAGAGCATTACAGTAGTCGAGCCTCGAGGTGATGAGGGCATGAGTGACTGTGAGCAGTGACTCCCGGTCCAAATAGGGTCGCAACTGGTGCACCAGGCGAACCTGGGCGAACGCCCCCCTCTCCACAGATGAAAGGTGCTTCTCTAATGTGAGCTGTGGATCGAGGAGGACGCCCAAGTTGCGGACCCTCTCCGAAGGGGTCAATGATCCCCCCCCCCCCAGGGTGATGGATGGACAGATGGAATTGACATCCTCCCAACGTCCTCCTCCTCAACCCACAACCCAATTTTGGCCGCATTAGGATGTCCACCCCTCTTAGCTCTTTTCCTCCCGTAGAGGTGAGGAGAGGACTTCTGCCCAACACTTCCTATCTGCTTCTCGTAGGAGGAACTGTGCTGTGAGCTGCCTCTGAAGAGCCGAAGAGAAGGGGAAGTGAAGCAGCCTGGGCCTTCCCTTCCTGCTATAAATAGGCCCCAGGTCTGCAAAGGTTCGCGAGAGAGGAGGAGGCGGATGTTTCCGGAATCATGCTGCGTTGCCCCACGGTGCCCTGTGCCTCGGAGGGAGACCCACAAGGCAGGAGGAAAGGCGGAAGTTGGCATCGCTTGCGGGAGAGATAAAGTAATCTGTGGAGCAGCTGGGGAAGGGGGTCTTCAAGTGGGCCAGGAGAAGAAGCTGGGTCTCCTCCGCTTACGAGACACAGTGATCAGTCGACTTCCGGCGGAGTTTGAAGGTAGGGTCCTTGAATTCAGAACGGTGGGTCTGTGGAACTGCTTGCCTCCAGAAGTTGTGGATGTCCCAACAGTGGAAGTTTTTAAGCAGACGTTGGATAACCATCTGTCTGAAGCGGTGTAGGGTTTCCTGCCTAAGCAGGGGGTTGGACTAGAAGACCTCCAAGGTCCCTTCCAACTCTGTTGTTGTTATTTGTTATTTAATTCTTGAGTTCCTTGAGTGGCTTCTCCTCAATTTTTTATTTATTTTTTCTCCATACCTTACAAAAATACAAATTCACATACCTTTAAATTTCAATACAATACAATATAGTATCAATGACCAAGTTGTTAATTAGTTGCTGCCAACCTGCCTTCCATTGAGGACCTGTATACTGCATGAGTCAAAAAGAGGGCTGTGAAAATTTTTACTGACCCCTCACATCCTGGACACAAATTATTTCAACTCCTGCCCTCAAAACGTCGCTACAGAGCCCTGCACACCAAGACAACTAGACACAAGGACATTTTTCCCCGAACGCCATCACTCTGCTAAACAAATAATTCCCTCAACACTGTCAGACTTTTTACTAAGTCTGCACTTCTATTACTACTAGTTTTTCTCATCATTCCTATCATCCTTTTCCTCCCACTTAGAACTGTATGACTGTAACTTGTTGCTTGTATCCTTAAGATTTTTATTAATATTGATTGTTTCTTCATTGCTTATTTGACCCCTATGACAATCATTAAGTGTTATGATTCTTGAAAAATGTCTCTTTTTCTTTTATGGACACTGAGAACATATGCACCAAAGACAAATTCCTTGTGTGTCCAATCACACTTGGCCAATAAAATTCTATTCTATTCTATTCTAAAATTCTTAATTATATAGGAACCTCTCCAGGTTCCTAAGAGGCCAGTAAGGGGCGTACATAAGTGCACTGGTGTGCCTTTCGTCCCCTGTCCAATTGTCTTTCCTTTCTTCCACCTATCTTATATATTCTCTTCCTTTCATATATCTTCTCCTCTAAGTTCACCCTCATTTATATTATCACATGTCTATTTTTCTTCCTATGTATTTGTGTTTTGGACAAATGAATAAATGAAATGAAATAGATTATACAGATTGCAGACATTGTAAGCTGCTTGTGAAGTGTTTTTTTTAAATATTTAAATTCATTGATTGTGCATGCTCCTGCAGCAACTGGCTTAGTTTGCTTTTGTGTTACATTAACACAATTTGAGCTGGGCTGCGTTCTCAGAGTTTTAATCTTGGGATTTCCCAAGTAAATAAACTAAGAAATTAGCTGTGAGAAAGCCAAACCTCACCATCTCGGCGTCTGGCAGAAAAGGGAAATTAATTAATTCTAGATTCTTGTTTCTGTAAACCAAATCACATCCCTTTAGCTGTTTTTTTCCCTCCAGAAAAGTCTGTGTGGATTTCAAAAGCAGAATTTTCTCTACGAGCAGAATTCCCGTCCTTTTGTGTGACAACAGCAAGGTTGTGTGTCTGTTTGCGTGTTTACATGTGCATAGATGAAAGCTGTAATTAAATGTGAACCTTTCATCATCTTGTTTGCAACTCCTGAAGCCCCTTTAAATTGAGGCACTCGCATCTCTGCAGTGAGCTATTAAAATTATTATCCTATTAGCTTAATTTGCATGCCCGGAGCTAATTTTAATCTTGAAAAATACCCAGATCGGATCTGAAATCTCGCTTCTCTTTATGTCTCCGCCTGGGTGCGCATTCTCATGTTAGATTTTTCCCAGGCGCTACTGCCCATCCTGTAATTTTTTTTCCTTCTTTCCCCTATATGGGTTTGACCAGAAGGGACAAATTTAGGGTCTTTTAAGGAAGGGAAGTGACCAGTACGGTAGAGGGTTGGTTGGTTTGGGTTTGGGTTTGGGTTTGGGTTTGATTTTGGATTTTGATTTTGATTTGATTTTGGATTTTGATTTTGATTTTGGATTTGATTTTGGATTTGGATTTGATTTTGGATTTGGATTTGATTTTGGATTTGGATTTGATTTTGGATTTGGATTTGATTTTGGATTTGGATTTGATTTTGGATTTGGATTTGATTTTGGATTTGGATTTGATTTTGGATTTGATTTTGGATTTGATTTTGGATTTGGACTTGGGTTTGGATTTGATTTTGGATTTGGATTTGATTTTGGATTTGGATTTGATTTTGGATTTGGTTTTGGATTTGGACTTGGGTTTGGATTTGATTTTGGATTTGGATTTGATTTTGGATTTGGATTTGATTTTGGATTTGGATTTGATTTTGGATTTGGATTTGATTTTGGATTTGGATTTGATTTTGGATTTGGATTTGGATTTGATTTTGGATTTGGTTTTGGATTTGGACTTGGGTTTGGATTTGGATTTGGGTTTGATTTTGGATATCATCTGTAACCTTCATTGTGTTTTGGACAAAATAAATAAATAAATAAAATGTTTCTTCTACACTCCCTATTTTTTCCATGTAATCTTCGTCCCGTTCTATGGCCTTCCTCCAGCGAGACACAAGGGCGGTGTCGGTACCCCTCCTGGTTCTGGTCACAAAGCCATTTCTGCACTCTGCGAATCCCCTTTTCGTCATCCTCAAAATGTCTTCTACGACTAACCGTACTTCTGTCGACTGCAGATTCTCCATCAACTGCACACAAACATTGGTGAACATTCCCAACAGTTTCTTTCTCCGCAGGGAGAAATTCAATGACGACACGCTGCTTGTAAACATACATCAGTTACAGACGCCGTTTCGAAACACTGCTGCAGCTACGCTACCTGTCTGCAGTAACACAAAATTTACACACGCACTCCTGACAAATTCAAATAATGTCTATCTAAAGTTTTGCATTCGCACAGTTACTGTAGGCTGAGAAAAAAAAATGTGGCGCATTGCTTTCTGGGCGACCCTCGTAAGTAAGGCCAAGAGAATTCAGCATTTTGTCGGTGTGGAAATCTCAAATTGATGCGCGATGGTGTTGCCTTGTCTGTTGGCAGAGACGCCCCATCCTGACAGGTGAAGGAATGGGCTGCAAATAGGACTTTCCAGTTGTATTACTGCTTGTTGCAAATTAGCAGAGAGGAAGTTCAGAGCAGAAAAGGGCTTGATCCCACCTCCTCCTCTCTCCCCTACTATTTTCTCAGCAGCCTTTCTAATTGCCTCTCTCCCCTGCGGGCAAGGTGACAATTCTCCCTGTTTTGGAAAGAAGTTAAGCGTTCGGTGCATGTTACAGGTGGGATTTAATCCCCCAGGAAGGACACACACCTGCTGAAATCTAGTGAACCGCAGGTATTTTTCCCCTCCACTCTCCACCCCCTTGTATTTTACATTTCGCTTTCAATTTGGGTTAACGGCTGGTGGGTTTATTTGGGACATTTGCATTTTATTAGGGAAAGGCAGGCGGGCTCGGTATACAAATGGTCGAAAGTTGTGTGTGTGTGTTTGGAAAATGCACACACAAACACACATCCACACACCGAGGACATCCATAGAGATTATCTTCGGGTCTTAAAGTGTGTTTTTTTTAAAAAAAAATTACAAAAAGGCTCCTTTGTGTTCAGCTCAATTGCTGGTCACTCATTAATAGATCTATGCAGTTTTCATAACAAACAGGTTTGCTCCCATTTTCCTAGTCCTTATGATGTCTCTACAATGGCCTGGCGTTTCTGCTTCCAAATGCAAACCCAGTTTGATTCCGTTTTGTTTCCAAACCTTAGAAAGGTGCTGCCTTCTCCAGAGTCCTTGAAACAAGGCTTGTTTTAATAAGGTCCCATTCTCCGATGCATAAGCGAAAGGTATGAATAATGCTCGTATCTTTTCTTCCTATAAGGGCGGCTGTAGGTTTGTTTATTTATTTTATTTATTTGTTTTGTCAAGTACGTATTGGTGGTATACAAAGATATAATATTTATATGCATGATACTAATAAGAGAGAAACATTGGGGACAGTGGATGGAAGGCATGCTGGTGTTCAGTTCTGGAGACCTCACCTACAAAAAGAGATTGACAAAATTGAACGGGTCCAAAGACGGGCTACAAGAATGGTGGAAGGTCTTAAGCATAAAACGTATCAGGAAAGACTTCATGAACGCCATCTGTATAGTCTGGAGGACAGAAGGAAAAGGGGGGACATGATCGAAACATTTAAATATATTTAAATATGTTAAAGGGTTAAATGAGGTCCAGGAGGGAAGTGTTTTTAATAGGAAAGTGAACACAATCTGAAGTTAGTTGGGGGAAAGATCAAAAGCAACATGAGAAAATATTATTTCACTGAAAGAGTAGTATTTCCAGCAGACGTGGTAGATAAATCCACAGTAACTGAATTTAAACATGCCTGGGATAAACATATATCCATTCTAAGATAAAATACAGAAAATAGTATAAGGGCAGACTAGGTGGACCATGAGGTCTTTTTCTGCCGTCAGACTTCTATGTTTCTATGCACTTATGCACGCCCCTTACTGACCTCTTAGGAATCGGGAGAGGTCAACAGTGGATAGTCTAAGAGGGTAAAGTTTTGGGGGTTTGGTGATGATACTACAGAGTCTGGTAGTGAGTTTCATGCATCAACTACTCAGTTACTAAAGTCCTATTTCCTACAGTGGAGTTTAGAGTGGTTCACTTTAAGTTTATATCTGTTGTGTGCTCGTGTGTTGTTGTGGTTGAAGCTGAAGTAGTCATTGACAGGAAGGACGATGTAGCAGATGATTTTATGGGCTATGCTCAGGTCGTGTTTTAAGACGACGTAGTTCTAAGCTTTCTAAACCTGGGATTGTGAGTCTAGTTGCGTAGGGGATTCTGTTGCGCGTGGAGGAGTGGAGGGCTCTTCTCGTAAAGTATCTCTGGATATTTTCTAGGGTGTTTATGTTCAGTGTTTAGATTCAGAACACACAGCATGTGCAGAAGCTGGGATGTGCTCCTCTACAGGCCACGGTTTCTTCTTTAATATCTTGGTTTGTTTCTCCATGGTGTGCACTGCTCATGTCCCCAGTGAATGGGATCAGTCGACGATGTTGGAAGATTAATGTCAGAACAGAAAACGCTTTGCTGGTTGGGCTGAAGAACAGGGCTCGGCGCTCGGCTCTGGAATTTAGATTTTCTTGAGAAAAATATATCAGGCACTTTCGCTTCCCAAATATAAATTTAGCCGCTCTATTCGGCTGCCATCCAACCCCTCCCTTGCTCGCAAAGAGAGAAGAATGAGATGTCAGAACGATCAAACCATGGGGGGTACTTGATATCTAACGAAAAATGTCCATTCCTGTCTGAATTCATGGCATGGAAGTTTGGATTATGTTAATTTTTTGTTGTTTAAGACAGCTTAAACATTCTCTCCTCCTCCAAATGGGTGGGGTAGGTGTGGGGAGGGGTCCTTATGTTAATTAAGAATAGCCTCCTCCAAATAGATGGTCTTCTGGATGGTTGGTTGGTTGGATGGTTGATGTGCAGGTCTGAGGTATTCTGGGATGGACAAGGTTACTTCAACCTTTCTTCTTTCATTCATGTCTTTCTCCCTCCTTCCCTCTTCTTTTTCTTCCCTCCCTCATTCTTTTCCTTCCTCCCACCCCCTCACTTCTTTTTCCTCTCTTCCTCCCTCCCTTTTTTCCTTCCTTCCTTGCTTGCTTCCTCCTTCCCTCTCTTCTTTCCTTTCTTTTACCTTCCCTCCTTCCCTTCTTTCCTTCCTTCCATCCTTCCACTGTCATTTCTTTCTTTCTTTCTCTCTCTTCTCCTTCCTTCCTTCCTCTCCCTCCCTCATTTCCTTCCTTCCTTGATTGCTTCCTCCCTCCCTCTCTTCTTTACTTTCTTTCACCCTCCCTTCTTCCATTCTTTCTTTCCTTCCTTCCTTCCTTCCACCACCCTTCCTTCCTGTAGATGCTTGGAACTAACTTCCAGCAGACGTGGTTGTTAAATCCACATGCTGGGGATAAACATAGATCCATCCTAAGATAAAATACAGGAAATAGTCTAAGGGCAGACTAGATGGACCAGGAGGTCTTTTTCTGCTGTCAATCTTCTATGTTTCTAAGAAGAAATTGTGAAGAAGCTTCTTGGATGAGAAGCAACACGTCTTCAGAGGGAGGGGAAAAAAGAAGTCCAGTTGCCCCCTTGAAAAAACACCTTTGGGAGAACCAGGACCCAGATGACAGAATCTCTGCCGACGTCTGGGTGGTTTTGTGTTCAGACACAGGAAGGCAGAGCTTTGTCTGTTGTTGGCTTATTGGCACAGCAACACTCTCGCTTCCTTGTTACGCACAAACAGATAAGCAGGGTTTGGCCCAAACCTCCCTTCCTTTCATTCTCCCTTTGCACAGCCTCCCTTCGATAAACTGGGGGTGTCGTTGACTGACATTTCTACTCATTTCCTCCGTCGGCTTCGTTTTGCTAGGGTGACCGACTGGTTTCCGGCAAAGGAGGAGTGTGTGAGACAAGAGCAGAGTTATGAATGATTTCCCCAAACTTATTATTCATCCAGAAGGTGCCACCACCAAGCCGTTGTTTCATCTTTACGGCGATCAAAAAGACCAGACGTACATTTTGCAGAAATTGTGCTTATGTTGTCTTTTCTTTCCTTATTTTGGGATAATTTGTATAATTTGGGTACAGAACTTGGAGTGAATCCTGGTTTCCTTTAGCCACGAGAGATATTAAGGGCAGGAAAGGCAATGAAACAAACCAACTATTTATTCGATTTTTATGCCAGTGAGATTTCGTTTGCGGTACATGTGTTAAAGCCAAATCTCATGTGCCTGCGCTGGTCTTGGAGAGCTCACCGGTAGCGCCGAAGACAAACAACCCTTCGCTGCAAAGACCCCACAGTCCTCCTCCTCCCCGCTCTTCCTTCACTGTGCAAACCTCACTCCCTTCTACCCCTGATCGTGTCACCAAGTTGGGTAACGAAACATCTGCATGAAGACAACCAAACTTAGGGAGCCCCAAGAACTCCAAACCGCCCTGCAAAATTAAGATTACTTTGTACAAAGGGGGGCAACGAACAGCAAACTCTGTGTCCCTGCTACAATTTGATGTGCAATTTCAAATGTACAATTATTGTACCTTTCAAAGCCTGCACAGGTGAACCCTGGTCTTTATTTCCCCCGTCAGCCCACATGGGCTAACTTCACATCTGCAGTCGAGAAAATGATGGCAGGAGGTTTCCATGACACTCGGGTACTTGGGACAATTTTGTGTCATCCCTGAAGTGGCACTCAAATCAGAGGCTGCGGGAACAAGTGTGACAAAGCCCATGTATGCTGTAGCTGTTTAAAACTCTCATTTGGTCGGTTAAGGCGAAGGCAGAGGAGGGGGGGGGTTGCATAAGAGAAGGAAGGAGAAGAGGGGAGAGGGACAGAGACAAGCGAGAACTTTAAGATGACCGGACAGAATGAAGATGAACAGCAGAAGGACAAGGCTTCTCTTAACAACAACAACAACAACACACACACACTCAAGAATCTGGCTGACATCTTCTTCTCTTAAAGTGCCAAATAATATTTTTTTTTTCCCCATTGCTCTACTTGCTCCGAATGTTTCTTTCCAGGTGCTAATGATGTTCCCAACTTGTACTGGCTTGCAAGCTCTTTCATTGTCAACCCCTAACCCCCACAAAATCATATGCTGCAATGTCCTGCCTGTCAATGACTACTTTAGCTTCAACCGCAACAACACAAGAGCACGCAACAGATTCAAACTTAATATTAACCGCTCCAAACCTGACTGCAAAAAATATGACTTTAACAATCGAGTTGTCGAAGCGTGGAACTCATTACCAGACTCCGTAGTGTCAACCCCTAACCCCCAACATTTCTCCCTTAGACTATCCACGATTGACCTCTCCAGGTTCCTAAGAGGTCAGTTAGGGGCGTACATAAGTGCACCAGTGTGCCTTCCGTCCCCTGTCCAATTGTCTTTCCTTTATCTCATATATCAGATACATTTTCTTCCTTTCATATATCTTCTCTTCTATTTTTACATATTATCTTTATATATATTACTTCATGTCTATTCTCTTCCATATGTATTGTGTATTGGACAAATGAATAAATAAATAAATTGTTATTCTCTCTGAATAAGGTATTTTTTAAATCCCTAACCAGGGGATAAAATAATGAGCTGAAGGTGAGGGTGCTAGCCAGCTGAATACCTGAAAAACAGATTCTTTCTCCTACTTTCCTCCGCAAAAACTAAGGTGCGCCTTATACTCCGAAAAATATGGTAGCTATTCCCTGTCCCCACCAAGATGGCTGTTTTATTTGGATCAATATCCCAACCAACCAGAATTGACTGAGTATCAGCTTCTATATTGTCCTAGCCACAAACACAGGAGTTACCCAATGACAGGGCTGCAGAGCCAGCCATCTGTTGTTTATCCAGCAAACCATGGCTTGTAAAAAATAGGATGGCGAGAAATGATGGATTAGGGAAGGTTTTTACATCCACGGGAGGGGGAGGAGGGAGGGCGGTTTGAACATCGGCTGCTGGAAGCTGTGATGGTAGAAATAATCCAGGCACGAGACTACGTGAGGGTTTAGCAGAAACCTGTCCCAGAGGGTAAGACGAGATTTGCAACGCCTCCTTGGTTGTTGGACATAATCATGATCCTGTGTTTGCGGATAGGACAATATAGAAGCTGATACTCGGTCGATTCTGGTTTAGCGCCTGATTCTGGCTGGAAAGAAACTTATTCAGAGCAGGTAGAGCAATGAAAAATACCCTGCAAAGACTTAGGGCTTGGAAAATATTCTTCTCAGAGAATAACAATGAAACAATGATCAACGCTCTACCTGTCAATGACTACTTCAGCTTCAATCGCAACAACACAAGAGCACGCAACAGATTCAAACTTAATATTAACCGCTCCAAACTCTACTGTAAAAAAATATGACTTCAGCAACCGAGTTGTCGAAGCGTGGAACTCATTACCTGACTCCATAGTGTCATCCCCAAACCCCCAACATTTTTCCCTTAGACTATCCACGATTGACCTCTCCAGGTTCCTTAGTGGTCAGTAAGGGGCGTGCATAAGTGCACCAGTGTGCCTTCCGTCCCCTGTCCAATTGCCTCTCCTTATCTTATTTATCTTTTCTTCCTTTGAAATATGTTCACCTATACTTTTATATCTTTTCTTCTATTCTTTCCTTTATTTATATTATTACATATCTATTCTCTTCAATGTGTATTATGTATTGGACAAAATAAATTTTGTCCAATACATAATACTAGGGGAAGGTTTGGTAGGGAAGGTTTGCCTATTTGCCGATGACCCTAAAGTGTGCAATAGGGTTGATATTCCTGGAGGGGTCTGTAATATGGTAAATGATTTAGCTTTACTAGATAAATGGTCAAAGCAATGGAAACTGCAGTTTAATGTTTCCAAATGTAAAATAATGCACTTGGGGAAAAGGAATCCTCAATCTGAGTATTGCATTGGCAGTTCTGTGTTAGCAAAAACATCAGAAGAGAAGGATTTACGGGTGGTGATTTCTGACAGTCTCAAAATGGGTGAGCAGTGTGGTCAGGCAGTAGGAAAAGCAAGTAGGATGCTTGGCTGCATAGCTAGAGGTATAACAAGCAGGAAGAGGGAGATTATGCTCCCGCTATATAGAGCGCTGGTGAGACCACATTTGGAGTACTGTGTTCAGTTGTGGAGACCTCACCTACAAAAAGATATTGACAAAATTGAACGGGTCCAAAGACGGGCTACAAGAATGGTGGAAGGTCTTCAGCATAAAACGTATCAGGAAAGACTTCATGAACTCAATCTGTAGAGTCTGGAGGACAGAAGGAAAAGGGGGGGACATGATCGAAACATTTAAATATATTAAAGGGTTAAATAAGGTTCAGGAGGGAAGTGTTTTTAATAGGAAAGTGAACCCAAGAACAAGGGGACACAATCCTGGAAGTTAGTTGGGGGAAAGATCAAAAGCAACGTGAGAAAATATTATTTCACTGAAAGAGTAGTAGATCCTTGGAACAAACTTCCAGCAGACGTGGTTGGTAAATCCACAGTCACTGAATTTAAACATGCCTGGGATAAACATAGATCCATTGCAAGATAAAATACAGGAAATAGTATAAGGGCAGACTAGATGGACCAGGAGGTCTTTTTCTGCGGTCAATTTTCTATGTTTCTATAAATAAATAAATAAATAAATAAATAAATAGATAGATAGATAGATAGATAGATAGATAGATAGATAGATAGATAGATAGATAGATAGATAGATAGATAGATAGATAGAGCTGGGAAGATCGTTGGCAGCTAGTTAGGACTGGGGGGGGGGGGGAAGCTACATTCAGAGTTACACACCAAAATGATCAGCCTGTTTTAGGGAGGAAAAAGGTTCTTCTTACACTCTGAAAAATACGGTATTAATAATTTGCAGCAAAAAAAAAAAAGTGGTGGTGGATTCTGTAAGATAACCAGCTGATGGTGAGGTGGGTTTTCTGCTTGGAATGGATGTCAACACAAGCCATAATTTCTCATTCTTACATTTCATTTATTTGTTACAACCACAGGGCTGGAGCGAGGCTGTTTAGCATCACCTCCCCGGTGCTTACGACCACAGCTGCATCAACAGTGGATATATTTTCTTTGGCCCTGGGTGATCTTCCTTGCCTCCATTCACTTATCTTCTTCTGACTCTTTTTCCCCTCCTCTGTGTAAATGCCAACACGGTACTTGCTCCAAGCAAGTGTGAGTCACTGGCCTGTTTCGTTTCTAACTATCGATCAGAGAGTCAGAGCGGTGTCAGGAAGAATTGACAGCGAGAGAGAACGTAGAGAGGACGGTCTAATGTTCTAATATCCTTTTCACCTTCTCCACTAACCCTTCTTGTTAGTATCATGATGATGGCGTCGCTTTGCATGTACACTGAGAACCTCTGCACTGGAGACAAATTCCTTGTGTGTTTAATTATAGTACTTGGAGGGAAGAGAAGGATTTATCTTCTCTTCCCTTCCATCTTTTCCTTTCTCTTCTCCTTTGTTCTCTTCTCTTTTGTTCTCTTCTCTTCCCTTCACTCCCTCCTGTCACTTCTCTTCTCTTCCTACTTCCTTCTCTTCTCCCTTCCCTTCCTTTCCTTTCCCTTCCATCTTCTCTCTTCTCTTTTTTCTCTTCTGTTCTCTTCTCTTCCCTATCTTCCATCTTTTCTCTTCTCATCCCTCCCCTTCCTTTTTCTATCTTTTCCCTTGCCTTGCCTTCCCTTCTTTTCCCTTCCATCTTCTCTTCTCCTCTCCTCTCCCCTTCCCTTCCATCTTCTCTCTTCTCTTTTTTCTCTTCTGTTCTCTTCCCTTCCATTCTCTCCCATCTTTTCTCTCCTCTTCCCTTCCCTTTCCTTCCCCTTTCCATCTCTTCCCTTGCCTTTAATTTCTTCTCTTCTCTTCTTTTCTCTTCCCTTCTATCTTCTCTCTTCTGTTCTCTCCTGTTCGCTTTCCTTCCTCGCTTCTGGCTCTTCTCTTCCCTTCCCTTCCGTCCCTCCCATCTCATCCCTTCCCTTCCATCTCTTCTCTTCTTTTCTCTTCCTCTTCTCTTCCCTTCCATCTCTTCTCTTCTTTCTCTTCCTCTTCTCTTCCCTTCCACCTCTTCTCTTCTTTCTCTTCCTCTTCTCTTCCCTTCCATCTCTTCTCTTCTTTCTCTTCCTCTTCTCTTCCCTTCCATCTCTTCTCTTCTTTCTCTTCCTCTTCTCTTCCCTTCCATCTCTTCT
Source organism: Erythrolamprus reginae (assembly GCF_031021105.1). NCBI lineage: Eukaryota > Metazoa > Chordata > Lepidosauria > Squamata > Dipsadidae > Erythrolamprus > Erythrolamprus reginae. Next base: position 54,512,990 of record NC_091958.1, read on the forward strand.
CTTCTTTTCTCTTCCTCTTCTCTTCCCTTCCCTTCCATCTCTTCTCTTCTTTCTCTTCCTCTTCTCTTCCCTTCCATCTCTTCTCTTCTTTCTCTTCCTCTTCTCTTCCCTTCCATCTCTTCTCTTCTTTCACTTCCTCTTCTCTTCCCTTCCATCTCTTCTCTTCTTTCTCTTCCTCTTCTCTTCCCTTCCATCTCTTCTCTTCTTTCTCTTCCTCTTCTCTTCCCTTCCATCTCTTCTCTTCTTTCTCTTCCTCTTCTCTTTCCTTCCATCTCTTCTCTTCTTTCTCTTCCTCTTCTCTTCCCTTCCATCTCTTCTCTTCTCTTCTTTCTCTTCCTCTTCTCTTTCCTTCCATCTCTTCTCTTCTCTTCTTTCTCTTCCTCTTCTCTTTCCTTCCATCTCTTCTCTTCTCTTCTTTCTCTTCCTCTTCTCTTCCCTTCCATCTCTTCTCTTCTCTTCTTTCTCTTCCCTTCTATCTTCTCTCTTCTCTTCTGTTCACTTTCCTTCCTCGCTTCTTCCTCTTCCCTTCCCTCCCTCCCATCTCATCCCTTCCATCTCTTCTCTTCCCATCCCTTCAATTCTTTCCAGCTTGACGTTTGCTGAGTTACGTGAAGCATCTCCTTCTCTCTCCCTATGGCTCCTGCTTTGGGGGCAGTGCAGTATTAGTTCACAACTGGGCGGCCTTGTTTTTTGCTGCACTGGGGACACAGGGCTGGGAACCATCCTTCCAAGACCCTCCTTGTCCACAAAACCCAGCTCTCTGAGCTATCTTGGCTTGTGGCATCAATCTCCTGGCTTTGCACGCCACTTGTCCAAATACAAGATACTCCCCACGTTCTTCAGGGGCCTCCTGCATAAAGTTGATTTTCTAGGTTATCTTTGTAAGTCTCCTGCTATTTAGGTTAGCCTTTTTTTCCCCCTGTTAAGTGAAAAGCAAAAAAAAAAAAAGGCTGGAAAAAGAGGTTGCTCCTCGGCAGTGCAATTTTGAGAAAAGAGACGCAATATCTAGCAAGTGCACTTCAGATCATAGTTGGAAAACCGCTTGTAAAAAATTAATGAATGGCCATCCTTAATTGCAGCCCAAAAATACTCATTTCAAAGGGAGGGGGGAAAAATAACATGCAAATGGTGCTTTTTATTTTTTCAAAAGAAAAGTGAATACGAGTGTTGGAAGTTTGCAAGGACAAAATGTGGGATATTTCTGGACCAAAACTCTCTTTCCTTTTTCTCTACAGCTTTGCAAAAATGGACGAGTGTTTGGAAACCCTGAAGGACGAAGAGGAAGCTCTATGGGAAAACGTCGAATGCAATCGCCACATGTTGACCCGTTACATCAACCCTGCCAAGTTGACCCCATACCTGCGCCAGTGCAAAGTCTTGGATGAGCAAGATGAAGATGAGGTCCTCAACTCCCCGATGCTCCTCTCCAAAATCAACCGAGCTGGTAAGGCAAACCACCAACCCCAGAGAACACCAAGTAACCACGATATCAAACCAGCTATCTCCAGAAATATTGCCAGCACAATCAATTCAATTCAATTCAATTTATTAGATTTGTATGCCGTCCCTCTCTGAAGACTCGGGGCGGCTCACAACAACAATAAAAACAGTATAACAATGGAACAAATCTAATAATAAAATTACATTAAAAAAACCCAACAATTTAAAAACTATACAACACATACATACCAAACATAAAATATAAGAAAGCCTGGGGGAGATGTCTTAATTCCTCCATGCCTGGCGATGTAGGTGGGTGTAACGTGCGAAAGACAAGGAGGGTGGGGGCCGTTCTAATCTCCGGGGGGAGTTGATTCCAGAGGGACGGGGCCGCCACAGAGAAGGCTCTTCCCCTGGGGCCCGCCAAACAACATTGTTTGGTCAACGGGACCTGGAGAAGGCCAACTCTGTGGGACCTTATCGGCCGCTGGGATTCGTGCGGTAGAAGGCGGTTCCGGATGTATTCTGGTCCAATGCCATGTAGGGCTTTAAAGGCCATGACCAACACTTTGAATTGTGACCGGAAACCGGTCGGCAGCCAGTGCAGGCCACGGAGTGTTGTAGAAACATGGGCGAATCTAGGAAGCCCCACGATAGCTCTCGCAGCCGCATTCTGCACGATCTGAAGTTTCCGAACACTTTTCAAAGGTAGCCCCATGTAGAGAGCGTTGCACTAGTCGAACCTCGAGGTGATGAGGGCATGAGCAACTGTGAGCAATGACTCCCAGTCCAAATAGGGCCGCAACTGGTGCACCAGGCAAACCTGGGCAAACGCCCTCCTCACCACAGCCGAAAAATGGTGTTCCAATGTTTGCTGTGGATCGAGGAGGAGGCCCAAGTTGTGAACCCTCTCTGAGGGGGTCAGTAATTCTCCCCCCAGGGTAATGGACGGACAGATGGAATTGTCCATGGGAGGCAAGACCCACAGCCACTCCGTCTTGTCTGGGTTGAGTTTGAGCTTGTTGACACCCATCCAGGCCCCAACAGCCTCCAGGCACCGGCACATCACTTCCACTGCTTCGTTGACTGGGTGGATTCCATTTACTGCCGCTTCCCATGGCGCTTTGCGACCCCAGCCGAGCGCGCTATAGTGAGATTTGTTTCCTAAGCATATGCAAGAAGCACATCTCACCTGAGGATGCGTGCGAACGTGAGATTTTGGCAATTTTTAGCAATTTTTGTCAAATCATCAGTAAAAATCACTGACATGCATGGCCACCAACTGGTCAGCTGGAGCTGTCCACACAGGTCCATTTTTGCTACTGGAACAACATCCCCCCCACCATCTGGGTAGCAACTCACAATATCCTCAATCCGAGTATTGCATTGGCAGTTCTGTGTTAGCAAAAACTTCAGAAGAGAAGGATTTAGGGGTTGTGATTTCTGACAGTCTCAAAATGGGTGAACAGTGTGGCACAATCTGAAGTTAGTTGGGGGAAAGATCAAAAGCAACATGAGAAAATATTATTTTACTGAAAGAGTAGTAGATCTTTGGAACAAACTTCCAGCAGACGTGGTTGGTAAATCCACAGGAACTGAATTTAATCATGCCTGGGATAAACATATATCCATTGTAAGATAAAATACAGGAAATAGTATAAGGGCAGACTAGATGGACCAGGAGGTCTTTTTCTGCCGTCAGTCTTCTATGTTTCTATGTTTCTATACACAGTATACAGTTCTAATCTTATCCAGCCTGGGCGGGGGGGGGGGGGGACCATGTTGGCGCGATTGAGCTACTACACGGAGTAAGCGTTTCAGACCGCTTCACCAGCCTTCCTTAGAGACACAGTACTTATTCTCTCTTTAGCTAAGCCTTTAAAGGTCAATTAGTTTATCATTCGGGTTTTATTACAATTGCCTTTATTTTATTCTTGGAAACTGTAAAAGCCACCTTAAATGTTAATTTTTAAGCAGAAGGACAGCATATCAATTTGGTGTTTAAACAAATGGTATTAAATTCTGGAAGGTTTATATGCAGAGCATCAGTTCTGCTAAATGTTACGCATAAGGCTTCTTCTGTCTTGCCTTGATATTCTGCAGGTATTTTTTTAAAAAATGGCACATTCTTTTGAGTTGTTTTGGTTGGCACTGCAAAAAAGGTAATTTTACAGATTGCATTTCAAATACAGTGGTACCTCTATCTAAGAATGCCTCTAGTTACAAACTTTTCTAGATAAGAACCGGGTGTTCAATATTTTTTTGCCTCTTCTCAAGAACCATTTTCCACTTACAAAACCGAACCTCTGAAACTGTAACCGGAAAAGGCAGGGAGAAGCCTCCGTGGGGCCTCTCTAGGAATCTCCTGGGAGGAAACAGGGCCGAAAAAGGCAGGGAGAAGCCTCCGTGGGGCCTCTCTAGGAATCTCCTGGGAGGAAACAGGGTTGGAAAAGGCTGGGGAAAGCCTCCGTGGGGCCTCTCTAGGAATCTCCTGGGAGGAAACAGGGCCTCCACCCTCCCTGTGGTTTCTTCTATCGGACGCATTATTTGCTTTTACATTGATTCCTATGGGAAAAATTGCTTCTTCTTACAAACTTTTGTACTTAAAAACCTGGTCACGGAACGAATTACGTTTGTAATAGAGGTACCACTGTATTTTTTTTTCACATGTTATACAGCTGCAATCATTCTTCTTGTGCCATTTTCATGTCTTGTTATCTCATTTGTAATTTCATCTTCAACGTGAAATTCTCTGTTCCAGTAACCAGGTCTATGTTTATCCTCGTTGTAGGTCGTCTCCTGGACATCCTTCACACAAAGGGGGAGAGGGGCTACGTGGTTTTCTTGGAGAGCCTTGAATTTTACTATCCTGAACTCTACAAATTAGTGACAGGGAAGGAGCCCACGCGGCGTTTTTCCACTATCGTTGGTAAGTGGGGTTCACCTTTGGGGGAATCTGCTGTTCAATACAACCAATCCAGGGCAATGGTTCTCAACCTTTCAAATTTATTTATTTATTGGATTTTAGATTGTTGCTTAGTTTTAATTAATTAATAATAATAATAATAACAACAATAATAATGATTATTTATAGATTTGTATGCTGCCCCTCTCTGTAGACTCATTTAATAATAATAATAATAATAATAATAATAATAATAATAATAATAATTTATTAGATTTGTACACTGCCCTTCTCTGAGGACTCAGGGCGGCTTACAGCATATAAAAACAAACAACAGAATGCAATACCTAAATCCAATTAATTAGGTGTGGTTATGATTGGGTAGTATTGACTGTTTTTTAAATGATAGTGGGTTTTTAGCTATAGTTTTAATTACTGGATTTGTACTGCATTGTTTATTGTTGTTGTGAGCCGCCCCGAGTCTTCGGAGAGGGGTGGCATACAAATCTAATAAATTATTATTATTATTATTATTATTATTATTATTATTAGTATTTATTGGATTTGTATGCCGCCCCTCTCCGTAGACTCGTAGACTATTATTATTATTATTATTATTATTATTATTATTATTATTATTATTATCATCATCATTATTATCATTATTATCATTATCATTATTATTATTATTATTATTATTATTATTATTATTATTATTATTATGAATGGTGGAAGGTCTTAAGCATAAAACGTATCAGGAAAGACTTCATGAACTCAATCTGTATAGTCTGGAGGACAGAAGGAAAAGGGGGGACATGATCGAAACATTTAAATATATTAAAGGGTTAAATAAGGTCCAGGAGGGAAGTGTTTTTAATAGGAAAGTGAACACAAGAACAAGGGGACACAATCTGAGGTTAGTTGGGGGAAAGATCAAAAGCAACATGAGAAAATATTATTTTACTGAAAGAGTAGTAGATCCTTGGAACAAACTTCCAGCAGACGTGGTAGATAAATCCACAGTAACTGAATTTAAACATGCCTGGGATAAACATATATCCATCCTAAGATAAAATACAGAAAATAGTATAAGGGCAGACTAGATGGACCATGGGGTCTTTTTCTGCCGTCAGACTTCTATGTTTCTATGTTTCTATTATTATTAATTTAATTAATTAATTAAAACTAAGCAACAATCTAAAATCCCCAGATGTTGAAAAAATCAACCATACCCATTCAGACAACAGCCATACAAACATTCATCGGCCAGGGAGCTGAGATCTAATCGCCCCAAGCCTGGCAGCATAAATGAATCTTAAGACTCTTATGAAAGGCAGGGAAGGTGGGGGCTGTACAAATCTCTGGGGGGGGCTGATTCCAGAGGGCCGGGGCCCCCACAGAGAAGGCTCTTTCCCTAGGCCCCACCAAGCAACATTGTCTAGTTGACAGGACCTGGAGAAGGCCGACTCGATGGGACCTCACCAGTCGCTGGGACTCATATGGCAGTAGATGCCATGCCACAACCCCTTAATACAGTTCCTCATGTTGTGGCATGCCTTCCAGAATGAACCCGGCCTCAAAAACAGGCCTAAATAGGATGAAATAGACCGGAGGGCAGATGGGCAGGCTCCCCTATGAGTCTTCGGAGAGGGGCGGCATACAAATGTAATAAATAATAATAATAATAATAATTTTTGTTGTTGTTGTTGTTGTTGTTGTTGTTGTTGTTGTTGTTGTTGTTATTATTATTATTATTATTATTATTATTATTATTATTATTATTATACTACCAGTTTGGGCAAAGCGCTCTGAACCGGCTGAGTACCAACTCTGGACCAGAATATTGAGCTTCATGTGGAATACTTCCTGCTACTCACCACCTTCCACTTGTTGTGATGACTTACGTTGTGCTGGTGTCTTTCTTCTGTTTTCATCGTAGTAGAAGAGGGACACGAGGGCCTCACTCATTTCCTGATGAACGAGATCATAAAGCTGCAGCAGCAGGTCAAGACGAAGGATGCCCAGCGCTGTGAGCTCCTGGCCAAATCTCGCCAGATGGAAGACGAGAGGAAGCAGCTGAAGCTCAACAAGATCGAGCTGCTCACGTTCCAGGAGAGATACAACAAGATGAAAGAAGAGAGGAACAACTACAACGATGAATTGATCAAAGTGAAGGATGAGAACTACAACTTGGCAATGAGGTACGCCCAGCTCAGCGAGGAGAAGAACATGGCCGTGATGAGAAGCCGAGACCTTCAGCTCCAGGTGAGAGGAAGTTCTTGAGAACATTGGGTTCCCCCTTGGCATTAGGTGATCATTTCTGTTAGGACTGTATCCATAAATGTTGGGTTGGCAATATATTGGCTGCAGGTGTTGCAGATTGCCACAAGAGGGAGCAAGAGTTTATAGCTTTCTCTGAGTCACCCTCTCTGTTTCTTCTTTGTTTGGCTACTCACTGTTGGGTTTGCTCTGCAATCTCTCTGTATTGTAGTTAGGTATATTAGCTAAAATGTGTTCAGTTCTTGACATCTTTGTTTGGTGATTATGACAAAGACAAATGGTAAGAGAGACTATGTACTTGGTAACATCTGGATTGTTATTCTGACTTATTATGTGTATGGCTTTAGACTGTTTATCTGAATATGTTATTTCTCAAAGTAAACTTTAATTCAACTTAGTATATCTGTGTGTGGCTGAGTAGTTCTTTACAACTAATCTCAATCTAAACATTTCTGTGTGTGCACAACCTTGGATTACTCTGCTCGTACATTAACAATTCCATTCGTGGTCTTGAGTCCATAGGGCAGACTAGATGGATCATGAGGTCTTTTTCTGCCGTCAATCTTCTATGTTTCTATGTTTCTACCCCGGAAAATGAGGGAATCCAAAATCTTTTTCACTTCATAGTGGGTTTCCCCTGTATTGCTACAGGGGGAGCAGGCGATTGTGTATGTAGCCTAATGTTGGACCCGATCACCGGTTTTAGCAGGCTGCAGTGGAATACAGGGTGGATCTTTCCTAGGTTTCTAGGAATCGGGTCAGAAATCGGGGCAGTTTTGACGGTCTCCAGCCATGGTGTTCTTTGATGGCCTGGGTTCCTTTTACCGCTAACCCTTCCAAATCTAATTGTTTTCTCCAGTGAACTCCCACACATGACGTATCCAAATAAGTGACACCAGATCCAATCTCAAACCAACATAGCTCATTTATTTATTTATTTTATTTATTTATTTTGTCCAATACAAATTGAAAGTTAAGGAGAATAAAAACGTGTAGTAGTAAATACCAGGGAAGGGATAAAAGAAGAGATATGAGAATACAATACATCAATGAAGAATAGAGGAAAAGATGTATGAATGGAAGAAAAGATATATAAAATATAGGAGAGACAATTGGACAGGGGACGGAAGGCACACTAGTGCACGTATGCTCGCCCCTTACTGACCTCTAAGGAATCTGGAGAAGTCAACCGTGGATAGTCTAAGAGAAAAATGTTGAGGGTTGGGGGTTGACACCACGGAGTCTGGTATTGAGTTCCACGCTTCAACAACTCGATTGCTAAAGTCATATTTTTTACAGTCAAGTTTGGAGCAGTTGATATTAAGTTTGAACCTGTTGCGTGCTCTTGTGTTTATTTATTTTATTTATTTTATTTATTCTTTGTCCAATATACAATACATATGGAAGAGAATAGGCATTAAGTAATATATATAAAGATAGAAAGTAAAAAAGAAGAGAAGTAGATGGGAGGGAGAGAATATATATGATATAAGAGATAGGGAGAGAATATATATGATATATGATATAAGGAAAGACAATTGGACAAGGGCTGAAAGGCACACCAATGCACTTATATATGCCCCTTACTGGCCTCTTAGGAACCTAGAGAGGTCAATCATGGAGAGTCTAAGGGAGAAATGTTGGGGGTTGGGAGTTGACACTATTGAGTCTGGTAATGAGTTCCACGCTTCGACAACTCGATTGCTAAAGTCATATTTTTTACAGTCAAGTTTGGAGCGGTTGATATTAAGTTTGAACCTGTTGCGTGCTCTTGTGTTGTTGCGGTTGAAGCTGAAGTAGTTGTTGACAGGCAGGATGTTGCAGCATATGATCTTGTGGGCAATACTTAGATCATGTTTAAGGCGTCTAGTTCTAATTGTTAGAGATCTTCAGAAGTAATGTTGAATAGTAACTCAGTAGAATAGGACCTTGTAGACTAGAAACAAGAGTTTTTCCACAGCTCATGAACAGACAAATGGGTTGGATTTCAGCACTCGGGAATTCTGACAATTGTTGCCTCCGTGTTTGATCGTGAAAGTTAACTTGGAGAACTCAGTGAAGAAAAGCTTCATCTAGCTACTAATGACATGTTTTGGGTCTCTCCTGCATTCTTTAGCCCCGTTGAATAATGTCTGAAATGGCTTTAAAATTGACTCTGTCATTTCTCCCACTTGCTGTTCACTAACAAAACTGTTGTTGGAGTCATTATTCCTGTCTCCGCAATATGTTCTTATAGAAAATTAACCAGAGTCCTTCATTCTGCCTTGAAAGCACTGGGGATGGCTTGGGGAATTCGATTTGGAGACCATCTCAACAGATGGAAGCGAGGTTGTTGATGACACCATATGGAGCAAAGATTTCTTCCGAAGACAGGACGTACTTGATGACTGATACCTCTTTGTTTATCTTGGCTCTCCGTGGGGCTACCTTAGATTGACAAGCTGAAACACAAGTTGAATAAAGTGGAGGAAGAATGCAAGCTGGAGAGGAACCAGTCTCTGAAACTCAAGAACGATATCGAAAACCGTCCGAAGAAAGAACAGGTTTTTGAACTGGAGCACGAGAATGAGGTGTTGAAGACCAAAATTCAGGAGCTGCAGTCTATAATCCAGGTGAGCAATTTATTTTTTTCTGGCTCATATCTGAGTATCTAAGACAGAGGTCTTCAAACTTGGCAATTTTAAGACTTGTGGACTTCAACTCCCAGAATTCTCCAGCCAGCTATGCTGGTTGGAGAATTCTGGGAGCTGAAGTCCACAAGTCTTAAAATTGCCAAGTTTGGGGACCCCTGATCTAAGATATAGCTTTGCAACTTGGGATGGGCAAGTACAGGAATTGAGAAGGATCAGGGATGGGTTCCAAAAATGTTTACTGCCACTCTGTGGGCGTGACTTGTATGGGTGTGGCTTACTTCTGTGGGCATGGCTTGACTTTGTGGGCGTGGGTTGATGGTCATGTGACTGGGTGGGAGTGGCTTAAATGTTGGGTTGGCAATATATTGGCTGCATGTATTGCAGACTGCCACAAGAGGGAGCAAGAGTTTACAGCTCTCTGTTTCTTCTTTGTTTCGCTACTCACTGTTGGGTTTGCTCTGCATTTTCTCTGCAATCTCTCTGTATTGTAGTTAGGTATATTAGCTAAAATGTGTTCAGTTCTTGATATCTTTGTTTGGTGATTATGACAAAGACAAATGGTAAGAGAGAGGGGCGGCATACAAATCTAATTAATAATAATAATAATAATAATAATAATAATAATAATAATATCTGGATTGTTATTCTGACTTATTATGTGTATGGCTTTAGACTGTTTATCTGAAGATGTTATTTCTCAAAGTAAACTTTAATTCAAGTTAGTATATCTGTGTGTGGCTGAGTAGTTATTCACAACTAATCTCAATCTAAACATTTCTCTGTGTGCACAACCTTGGATTACTCTGCTCGTACATTAACAATTTCATTCGTGGTCTTGAGTCCACGTTGTTAACAAATCACCAGTGCTTGATTCCTATATCAACCCCAAACAAACAAAGCTCTTTATGATTTAAATGGCATCCTTGAATGAATGGGTTGACAGGCTGTATTTCAGGGAATCGTGTAGGAGGTGGCTCTCCAAATTTATGATGATGTTATCCATTCAATTATCCATGTGGCTTACTTCTGTGGGCATGGCTTGATTTTGTGGGTGTGTCTTGACGGTCATGTGACTGGGTGGGTGTGTCTTGATGGCCATGTGACCAGGTAGGAGTGGCGTCACGATCCTGTGGAAAAAATGCAGATTGATTGCTACTAACGTTGTCACTTGGCTCATCCCATCCAAGTTTGCAAACTTGGGATGTAACAGAAAGATCAGCAGAAAACTTTGGTCTAAAACAGGGGTCGGCAACCTTAAACACTCAAAGAGCCACAAAGGTCCTAACCGGAAGACCCCCATTCAACTATGGAGCTAGTTCCTGCACCATAGAGTCTCTTCCTAGCATAGGTCCTTCTTCCTCTGCCAACCAGAAGTCCAGTTCCCCAACCATAGAGTCTCCTCCTAGTACGGCATTCTTTTTCCTCTATCTTTCCAACCGAAAGCCCCATCAATTGTGGAGTTGATCAGTGACAGGGAGCTGCTGGAGAGGGATGAAAGAGCCACATGGGTTGCCAACCCCTGGTCTAAAACATTGACCCGCAATCCTGGTTTATTTCTTTTCATCTTTTATTGCACCGAGGGCATCTCAAATTAGAACCTCTTCCCCTTCTTAATCTGTCCGTAACACTCTTTCGTTTTCCCACTCAATCGCTACCTGTTCCTGCTTCTTTACTACAGGCTGGGAAGCCAAAATTGCCAGACTCTGACAAAGCCATTTTGGATATCCTAGAACACGACCGCAAAGAAGCTCTTGAAGATCGTCAAGAGTTGGTCAATAAGATCTTCAACCTCCAGGAAGAGATCCGCCATGCAGAAGACCTCCGGGATAAGGTAAAATGGAACCCCAAGAAGTAGAAAGAACAATGGAGAGAAATTCAGGATTCTCCTAGATCTGCCTGGTTTAGAATCTCAATCTTCTTATCTAGCAAAAACTTCAGAAGAGAAGGATTTAGGGGTCGTGATTTCTGACAGTCTCAAAATGGGTGAGCAGTGTGGTCGGGCAGTAGGAAAAGCAAGTAGGATGCTTGGCTGCATAGTTAGAGGTATAACAAGCAGGAAGAGGGAGATTGTGATCCCCTTATATAGAGCGCTGGTGAGACCACATTTGGAATAATACTGTGTCCAGTTCTGGAGACCTCACCTACAAAAAGATATTGACAAAATTGAACGGGTCCAAAGACGGGCTACAAGAATGGTGGAAGGTCTTAAGCATAAAACGTATCAGGAAAGACTCAATGAACTCAATCTGTATAGTCTGGAGGACAGAAGGGAAAGGGGGGACATGATCGAAACATTTAAATATGTGAAAGGGTTAAATAGGGTTCAGAAGGGAAGTGTTTTTAATAGGAAAGTGAACACAAGAACAAGGGGACACAATCTGAAGTTAGTTGGGGGGAAGATCAAAAGCAACGTGAGGAAATATTATTTCACTGAAAGAGTAGTAGATCCTTGGAACAAACTTCCAGCAGACGTGGTTGGTAAATCCACAGTAACTGAATTTAAACGTGCCTGGGATAAACATATATCCATCCTAAGATAAAACACAGGAAATAGTATAAGGGCAGACTAGATGGACCAGGAGGTCTTTTTCTGCCGTCAATCTTCTATGTTTCTATCTTTCTATATGTTTCTAGATACTCTTTTGATTGGTATCGTTCAGCTAACTTATTTTTATTTTACTTATTTATTTATTTATTTATTTATTTTATTTTTTCAAGTACTTATTGGTGGTACACATAGATATAACTCTATTTATATGCATGAGATCAGTACTAATAAGAGGGAAACATTAAGAGAGGGATGGTAGGTATGCTGGGGCACTTATGCACGCCCCTTACTGACCTCTTAGGAATCGGGTGAGGTCAACAGTGGACAGTCTAAGGGTAAAGTTTTTGGGGGGTTGGTGACAAAACTATAGAGTCAAGTAGTAAGTTCCAGGCATTTCGTAAACTCCTTAAAACCCACTTCCGTCGTCAGGCGTGGGGGAATTGAAACATCTCCCTATGTAGTTTTTTATGTATGATATGACTGTATGTATGTTTTTTATATATTGTCTTGCTTTTTAGCCTTTTTAAATGTATTATTGTTATTTTAGACTCTAACTATTAGATTGGTTATTATATATTGTTTTTATCATTGCTTTAAGCCTCCCCGAGTCTACGGAGAGGGGCGGCATTCAAATCTAATAAATAATAATAATAATAATAATAATAATAATAATAATAATAATAATAATAATATTAATAATAAACAACTACTCAGTTGCTGAGGTCGTATTTTCTACAGTGAGGTTTGGAGCGGTTTACTTTGAGTTTGCATCTGTTGTGTGCTCATGTATTGTTGTGGTTGAAGCTGAAGTAGTCGTTGACAGGTAGGACGTTGTTGCAGATGATTTTATGAGCTAGATTTTAGACCATGTCGAAGTAGTTCTAAGCTTTCTAAGCCTAGGATTTCAAGTCTGGTTGTGTAAGATATTCTCTTGCGAATAGAGGAGTGGAGGGCTCCTCTTATAAAGTATCTCTGGACGCTTTCTAATGTATTTATGCCGAAAATGCGGTGTCAATTTCAGACAGATGAGCTGTATTCAAGGATTGGTCTGGCGAATGTTTTGTATGCTCTGGTTAGTAGTGTGATATTACCAGAGAAGAAGCTACGTAGGATTAAGTTTAACAATTCTTGAAGTCTTTTTGGCGATGTTGTTGCAGGGGATTTGGCACTTAGGTCATTCGATAGGAGTATTCCAAGATCTTTCACACAGTGAGGGTCATCTGCAAGGTCTTGCCTTGCCTTGGTGGTGCAGTGGTTAGAGTGCAGTACTGTACTGTACTGTAAGCTACTTCTGCTGACCACCGGCTGCCAGAGGTTTGGCAGATCGAATCTCAATAGGCTCAAGGTCGACTCAGCCTTTCCATACTTCCAAGGTCAGTAAAATGAGGACCCAGATTGTTGGGGCAATAAGTTGACTCTCTTTAAACGGCTTAGAGAGGGCTGTAAAGCACTGTGCAGCGGTATACAAGTCTAAATGCTATTGCTATGCCATTGCTATTGTCAATTACCAAAGATTATCTGTATAAGAGTGTGAACGAACTCCGAATCTGACATGCTATGCATGATTCCTGTCTACAGGAACATTTCTTCCAGCTTTAGGATTTAGCATTCCATTGAATTTATTTATTTATTTTTTATTTTATTTATTTATTTTATCCAATACACAATGAGGGTTTTAGTGGGTATATATCTATATACACATAATAAAATACATGATGAAGGTTATAGTGGAGACTCATAGTAAAATATATCTAAGAAAGAATAGAAAAGAAGGTATAGTAGTAATAATAATAATAATAATAATAATAATAATAATAATAATAATAATAATTTATTAGATTTGTATGCTGCCCCTCTCCGAAGACTAGTAATAGAACATATCAATGAAAGAATAGAAGAAGAGATATAGGAATAGAGGAAAGGTATAGGAGATATAGGAGAGCAATAGGACAGGGGACGGAAGGCACTCTAGTGCACTTGTACTCGCCCCTTACTGACCTCTTAGGAATCTGGAGAGGTCAACCGTAGATAATCTAAGGGTAAAGTTTTGGGGGTTTGGGGATGACACTACGGAGTCCGGTAACGAGTTCCACGCTTCGACAACTCGGTTACTGAAGTCATATTTTTTACAATCAAGTTTGGAGCGGTTAATATTAAGTTTAAATCTGTTGTGTGCTCTTGTGTTGTTGTGGTTGAAGCTGAAGTAGTTGCCGACAGGCAGGACGTTGCAGCATATGATCCTGTGGGCAATACTTAGATCTTGTTTAAGGCGACTTAGTTCTAAACTCTCTAGGCCCAGGATTGAAAGTCTAGTCTCGTAGGGGATTCTGTTTCGAGTGGAGGAGTGAAGGGCATAACCCATAGGTTCAAAGCAACATCTTCTCAAACCTTCCACCCTTTTTTGCAAGCTGTCACGGTGAGGCTGTAGCTTGCAGAGTGGACAGGCCGGATCTTGACGGGCCACCGTCTTCTTTTATTTCCCTGCAGTACCTCGAAGAGAAACAAGAACTGGAGCTAAAATGCTCGACTCTGGGGAAAGACTGCGAGATGTACAAGCATCGCATGAACACGGTCATGCTACAGCTGGAAGAGGTGGAGAAGGAAAGAGATCAGGTGATTCAAAATATACTGAGGAGCCCAACCCTCGGGTAGCAGATGCTGGGGAGGAGCAGGGAGTGGAACCCCATTGATTACGTGTCATAGAAGAGCCAACTTTGCCTACCCCTGGGTTAGGCGAGCAGGGCCCAAATTCCGCCCCTGGCTCGCGCCATCCAATCCGAACCGGTAGCCACCCACCACTGGTTCAAACCACTTGATGGACGAAGAGCTTCCCATCTGCACGAAATGATGGTCTTGAGTCTTTTCAGCGGCTTTTTCATGGTGTTGAACTCTGGGTGTTGTCTTTCTCTTCGGAGGCCTTCCACGCCCGGGACGAGGCCCAAATACAGTATTCCCAGTGCCTGATCGAGAAGGACAAACACCGGAAGCAGATTCGGGAACTGGAGGAAAAAAACAATGACCTGAGGATTGAAATGGTCCGAAAGGAAGCGAGCATCATCAACCTGGAAGGCAAACTCAGACGTCTCTCGAAGGACAACGGTTATGACCAGGTAGTTATAGAATAGAATAGAACAGGATGGGATGGAATAGAGAATAGAATAGAATAGACTGGAATAGAATAGAATACAATGGGATGGGATGGGATGGAATAGAGAATAGGATGGAATAGAATAGAATGGAATGGAGTGGGATGGAATAGAATAGAATAGAATGGAATGGAATGGGATATGATGGGATGGGATGGAATAGAGAATAGAATAGAATGGGATGGAATAGAATAGAGTAGAATAGAATAGAATAGAATTCTTTATTGGCCAAGTGTGATTGGACACACAAGGAATTTGTCTTGGTGCAGATGCTCTCAGTATACATAAAAGAAAAGATAGGTTTGTACTTATTGTCCCTCCCCTGCTGTTAGTTTGTATGTCCCAACTCAGAAGACCTACAGTGAAGGTTAAGAAGGTCCACCAGTTCTTTATCAATGCAATGCTCTCCCTTCCCCCGTACATGCATGAACAAGCTCCCGATGCTTCTTCCCCGAAGCCTGGGGAGGGTGAAAAACTCTCCAATCTTCCAGTTGCCCCATTGGGCTGTTTCTTGGCCCTCTGGAGGCTTCAGTGAAGCCTCCTGATGCCCCCAGAGGGCGAAAATAGCCTTCCCCAAGGCCAAAAGTCAACTTGCCAGTGCACGCATGCGCTCTAGAGCCGACATAGGGCAATGCCTCGTATGCCTTCCAATGTGGCTCTATGTGTCACCTGTGGCAGACATCCCATAGGTTCGCCATCACAGGTATAGGGTCTTGAGCAGAGGGATGTACTAGAAGACCTCCAAGGTCCCTTCCAGCCCTATTGTCCTATGTTCTAGATCAGTGATGGTGAACCTAGGGCACGGGTGCCACAGGTGGCACGCGGAGCCATATCTGCTGGCATGTGAGCCCTTGCCCTAGCTCAGCTCCAATGTGCAAGTGTGTGCTGGCCAGCTGATTTTTGGCTCATACAGAGGCTCTGGGAAGGCGTTTTTGGCTTCCAGAGTGCCCCTGGGGGTATGGGAAGGGCATTTTTACCCTCCCCTGGCTGCAGGGAAGCCTCGAGGTGAAACACGAGCCTACAGGGCCCACCAGAAGTTGGGAAATAGGCCATTTTTGGCCTCCAGAGAGCCTCCAGAGGGCCTCCAGAGGACGGGAGAATCTGCTTTTGACCTACCCAGGCATTGAATTATGGGTGTGTTCACTCAGGCAGGTGTGATAGCACGTTTGCCATCACTGTTCTAGATAGAACTTTCCAGTTTTTAAACCCCAGTTTTTTTAAAAAAATCTTCTTCTCTACTTCCAGAGTTTGCCACGGAATTTGCCTTTCACCGTGATCTCTCAGATGCTGGAAACCTCCAGGCCCAAAGCCAATGGCCAAGAGGCCGACGACTCGTCGACTTCCGAAGAGTCCCCGGAAGACAGCAAATTCTTCCCCTTGGATCCTCCCCAGTTTAGGAGAAGGCTAAACATTAAGGGCTTCCAGGTAGGATCCATGGGGGGAGGGGCTGGGGGACAGTCTTTGGGTTATACCGCCAGCTTTCAACCATGGTTCAAACAGATTTCCAGCTCAAGGCAGAGGGTTGCCGTTCCTGCCGCTGCGGATGCGATGCGCATACGGCTCTGGGTGGCCGGCGGGCATGCGCGCATATCCCAGTGAGATTTTGCTTCTGTGCATGGGCAGGAAGCAATTGTTTGGGGGCAATATGTGGATTTTGTAAACCATTTAGAGGGGAATTGAAAGCACTGTGAAGCGGGATATAAGTCTAAATGCTACTGCTATTCCTTCCTTCCTTCCTTCCTTCCTTCCTTCCTTCCTTCCTTCCTTCCTTCCTACGTTTGTTCTTTCTTTATGCCAAAGTGGGTCAAATGAGGACCCAGATTGTTGGGGGAAGAGGCTGATTCTATAAACCGCTTAGAGAGGGCTGCAAAAGCAATATGAAGCGGCATATAAGTCTAAATGCTATTGCTATTCCTTCCTTCCTTCCTTCGTTCTTTCTTTATGCCAAAGTGGGTCAAATGAGGACCCAGATTGTTGGGGGAAGAGGCTGATTCTATAAGAGAGAGCTGCAAAAGCAGTATGAAGCGGGAAATAAGTCTAAATGCTATTGCTATTCCTTCCTTCCCTTCCTTCCTTCATTCCTTCCTTCTTTCTGCCGAAGTGGGTCAAATGAGGACCCAGATTGTTGGAGGAAGAGGCTGATTCTATAAACCGCTTAGAGAGGGCTGCAAAAGCAGTATGAAGCTGTATATAAGTCTAAATGCTATTGCTAAATGCTCTCTCGTGTTTCCTTGGTGGTTTCCTTCTTAAATTCATAATAGTGCAATTAGTTTTACAAAACCCCAGAGTGACCTTCTAATTAGAACGCCGATGCTTCCGTTCTGGAATTCACAGCTTACCACGGGCTCAGTATAAGAGAATGTTTTATTATGGAGAATGTGAACACACATCCTAATTTCCGATGGATTTCTGCTCTCTTTCAGCCTCCAAGAACAAAATCCCCCATCGGTACAAATCGGACGCCAGATCTCCAAGGTCAGAGGAACAAAAGCTCACGTTCTTGTACTTGTTGGCTTTTCAGATGTCTCCTTAACATTTCAGTTCTTGCTTTGGGTTCCAAATTAACAGTTTCCAGTTTCCGGAAAGATTTTTTTTGTTTTCCGGGGAAAATTTTTTTTCATCTTCCTCTTTCTGACAGTAAACGCTTTCAAGCATCACTTGAAATAGACAGGTGATTGAGACAATATTTAGTTCCCATTCTTCTCGCTGGAAGTTTCCCGTCAAAAGCTGTAGATTGGCCGAACACGGGGTCTCCTCCATTGTGGATATTTTGAAAGGTTTTCCATCGTTGTGTTTATAATAACTTTGCTGCAGAAAACAATCTTCCATAGGTCTTGTCTGAATCATGCATGAATGGAATCACACAGATCAGGGGTGTCAAACTCGATTTTGTGGAAGGCCGCAACAGAGTTGTGTTTGACCTTGGAGGACCAGAGGAGGGGCATGGGGTATGGCCAGAGGTATGGCTACGGTAGGCATGCCACGAGATTCATGTCGAAGGCACCTGTGATGGCCAAGTGCTAAGGCTGGGCTTCCCTGACAACCTCCTTCACTTTCATTATAATCTCCTTCCTTCTTTCCTTCCTTCCTTCCTTCCCTCCTTCCTTCCTTCCCTCCCTCCTTCCTTCCATCCATCTCTTCTCTTCTCTTCTTTTCTTTACCTTTTCCTTCCTTCTCCCTCCCTCCCTTCTTTCCTTCCTACCATGACACAATGATTATTATATTTCAGGCTAATTCTGCCCACTGCCAGAAGTTCGATCCTGACCAGCTCAAGGTCGACTCAGCCTTCCACCCTTCCAAGGTGGATAAAATGAGGACCTGGTTGTTGGGGACAAAAGGCTGGCTCTGTAAACCGCTTAGAGAGGGCTGTGAAAGCACTGTGTCAACCTCTTGCCCCTAACAATCTGGGTCCTCATTTTACCCACCAAGGAAGGAAGGAAGGAAGGAAGGAAGGAAGGAAGGAAGGAAGGAAGGAAGGAAGGAAGGGAAGAAAAGGAGGAGGGAAGGAAGGAAGAAAGGAAGGAAGGAATAGCAATAGCATTTAGACTTATCTACCGCTTCCTAGTGCTTTTACAGCCCTCTCTAAGTGGTTTACAGAATCAGCCTCTTGCCCCCAACAATCTGGGTCCCCATTTAATGCACCTCAGATCAACCGTGAGCCGGTGATGAGATTTGAACTGCTGAACTACAGCTAGCAGTTAGCCGAAGTAGCCTGCAGGGCTGCACTCTAACCACTGCGCCACCCCGGTTCTTAACGGAATCATTGATTGATTACAGGAGATTTGTTGTGTTTTGGGAAGCTGGGTCAGAACAGTGTGACTCTGTATGGTCCCTAAAAGAATTGTTGTAAGTTTAGGACTGCTTGTAAAAAGCCAGGAGGTATTGCAAATCTTCTTTACATAAAAATGATGTGCATGGCGCAACTTAAAAGCCAACAACTCGGTTTGCTTGTCTTTCCCTCTATCTCCACTTTTGCTGTTGGGTGACCTAGTTGTTCAAGGCCACGGTGAAGAGAAGTCTGAGACCAGCCACTGTCGCCCCGAAGCATCTTCTCAACCCATATCCATCAACAACTCCACGGGCAGCTGCGAAGTTAGCAAAATCGTAAGGAGTTTTAAATCCTACCCTTTCCTTGTCACCCACTTATGGGGTTTCTTCTTCCTTGGTTGCAACTCCAGAGATGGAAGGGGGTTTCCCACTACCCCCTAACCTGCTTTGTAAATGAATATGAGTTTTTCCACCCTGCACAAATGTTAATAGTTTGCTCTGTTTAACACACACACAAACAAACACACACACACACACACATTATGTAATTAATAGAAACGTAACAACTTTATGAAGGCTGTGAGACAGGATAGTCAACAGAGAGTTTGACTTGTCTTTGTTTTATATATGTATAGTTTCCTTCCCTTCTTCTCTTCTCTTTTCTCTTTCTTCTCCTCCCTTCCTTCTTCTTTACCTTTTTTATTTTATTAATGTGTTGTTCTTCTTTCTCTTTTTTATTCAACTAAGACACTACTTATTATGAAAGAGGTTTCATGTAAAAGTTATATTTTTGTATTTGTTCTTATATTCCCCATGTTCAAATCTCTTTCTCGTGATTTGTACATGTAGACACATATATTTTGGGGTGTTGTTCTTTCTTCAATAAAGATATAAATGTAATAATAAAAATGAACACACACACACACAATTGCTATTGCTATCACCTTTCCAACATCTAAATTTGTATTTTCCCAATATTGATATTCCAAGTAACCTTTCCCAGTTTTATTTCCCCACTGTAACAGAGGTTCACGAGGAGAGAAATTGGGAAAGGTTTTGTTATCTGGTTGAGTTGCAAAGGTTGGGCATGTCTTGAAAAGAAAAGAAAAGAAAGAAGGAAGAAAGAAAGAAAGAAAGAAAGAAAGAAAGAAAGAAAGAAAGAAAGAAAGAAAACATCTCAAACTTTTGGCAGTTTAAGTCTTTGGAGGGTTTTTGTTCCCAGCTTTTACCAGCTTGCAAGCTCTTTCATTCTTTCTCTCTGCAAATAATGTTTTCCAAGTCCTAAGACTTTCCAGGGTTTCTTTTTCATTGCTCTAACTTACTCCCAATAAGTTTCCTAACTAGGTGCTAACTATTTGCCCAGCTCTTACCAGCTTGCAAGCTCTTTCATTGTTACTCTCTGCAAAGAATGTTTTCCAAGCCCTGAGTCTTTGCAGGATTTTTTCCATTGCTCTACTTGCTCCGAATGTTTCTTTCCAGGTGCTAATGATGTTCCCAGCTCTTACTGGCTTGCAAGCTCTTTCATTGTTACTCTCTCCAAATAAAGTTTTTTTAAAGCCCTCACCAGGGGATAAAATAAAGTGCTGGCTAAGGACACTGGCCAGATGATTACCTGGTAAGCAGATTCTTTTCCCTGTTTTCCTCCCCAAAAACTAAGGTGCGTGTTATACTCTGGAGCATCTTATACAGTGTTCCCTCGATTTTCGCGGGGGATGCGTTCCGAGACTGCCCGCGAAAGTCGAATTTCCGCGAAGTAGAGATGCAGAAGTAAATACACTATTTTTGGCTATGAACAGTGTCACAAGCCTTCCCTTAACACTTTAAACCCCTAAATTGCAATTTCCAATTCCCTTAGAAACCATTTAGATTATTACTCACCGTGTTTATTTATTAAAGTTTATTAAAAAAAATATTTATTAAAGGCAGGAAAAACTGTGGTATAGGGAAAAAAACTGCTAAGTATTTTTTAATTAATATTTTTGAAAAACCGTGGCATAGACTTTTCGCGAAGTTCGAACCCGCGAAAATCGAGGGAACACTGTACTCCAAAAAATACAATGTGTTTTTTTTTCTCCTCTGGAATTCACTCCCTCCGTCCCAGGAAATCCAGGTTGAAAAAAAATTCCATCACAATGACCGCCTTCCAAATTTGCTTCCCTCCCCCAATGACCGTCCCTTTCCCCTTCCTAGTGTCCCCTAACCTCCATGATTTTTAAATTCGACTTTCTCAGTTTGGGACACAGCTGTAAAGCTGACGCTGCTTCAAATCGACTTTCCAGGACGAGAAAAGATCGCGCAAATTCTTCTTGTAAATATCAACCGAAAACTATTGGAGGGCCCACTTTGCTTGCAGGAAAGAACATATTTGTCTGTACCCACAGGGACACCCATCTCAGTCTTTCTGCAAGAGCTCACACATGTTTGTAGACGGAGAGATTGGTGTCAACAGCAGGAGGGATGCTTAAAATCACTCCCCAAAGTCTCGGTCTAGGGAAGAAAAAAAATCCATTTCTATGAATCAGCTCCACTCAATGGCTGCAGATTCGATGACAGCTGAGGTCTCTGCAAATATCACGCGGTTCCCTTTGTATATTTCTTTTTAAAGCGCTTTTAATTATATATGCCCCATATTTGCTTGCTGTATGTTTATAATTTATTTTATTTTATTTATGTATTTATTTTGTCCCATACATAATACACATTGAAGAGAATAGATATGTAGTAATATAAATGAAGAAAAGGAAAGAAGAAAAGATATAAAAGTATAGGAGATCATATATGAAAGGAAGAAAAGATAAATGAGATAAGGAGAGACAATTGGACTGGGGACGGAAGGTACACTGGTGCACTTATGCACGCCCCTTATCTATATATTTCAATAAAAATTGCTTTTTAAAAAGAAAAGAAAAGAAGAAAGAAAGAGAGAGAGAAGGAGGAAGGAAGGAAGGAAGGATTGAAGGAAGGAAGGAAGGATTGAAGGAAGGAAGGAAGGAGGGAGGGAGGGAGGGAGGGAGGGAGGGAAGGAAGGAAGGAAGGAAGGAAGGAAGGAAGGAAGGAAGGAAGGAAGGAAGGAAGAGACCTCAGACTTTTGGCAGTTGTTTGTGAGATTCCATTGCACAAGGATGTGTTTCCAAGCTTAGCAGGGACAATGGAGGGAAAAATGGTGTTAATAATAATTTAAAAAGCTAGGCAAAGAATAAAAGACACCTTTGGCCACAGGCTTTCTAAGCCAGAGTTTCCTCCAGTGAGATGAACTATTTTTTTACTTGGTTGTGTGATGACAACCTGGATTTCCGTTCCGAATTGATGCTGCTGAGAGGTCCATCATTTGGGTATTTCCAGGCAGCTGAGTCAAAAAAATTCAAGATGGCACCTTGGACACCAATTCAAAGCCCCACCCAAGGCTAGACAAAACTTAGGGACACACAATGTAGTCCAATGTGGGTTTTTTTCTTAACTGTGGCAACTTTAACATGGATGGACTTCATCTCCCAGAATTGTTTGTTTATTGTTTGTTTATTTAGATTTGTATGCCGCCCCTCTCCGCAGACTTTGGGGCGGCTCACAACAAAGTGGAAACAACAGTATATAACAAATCTAAATTTCTACTAAAACCTTTAAAAAACCCCATTTTCTAAACACGCATACATACACACATACCATTCATAAATTGTATATGCCCGGGGGAGATGTCTCAGTTCCCCCATGCCTGACGACACAGGTGGGTCTTAAGAAGTTTACAAAAGGCAAGGAGAGTAGGGGCAGTTCTAATCTCCGGGGGGAGTTGGTTCCAGAGGGCCGGGGCCGCCACAGAGAAGGCTCTTCCCCTGGGGCCCGCCAACCGACATTGTTTAGTTGGCGGGACCCGGAGAAGGCCCACTCTCCAGGTCAGGGGTAGGCAAAGTTAGAAACATAGAAACATAGAAGATTGATGGCAGAAAAAGACCTCCTGGTCCATCTAGTCTGCCCTTATACTATTTCCTGTATTTTTATCTTAGGATGGATCTATGTTTATCCCAGGTATGTTTCAATTCAGTTCCTGTGGATTTACCAACCACATCTGCTGGAAGTTTGTTTCAAGCATCTACGTCTCTTTCAGTAAAATAATATTTTCTCATGTTGCTTTTGATCTTCCCCCCAACTAACCTCAGATTGTGTCCCCTTGTTCTTGTGTTCACTTTCCTATTAAAAACACTTCCCTCCTGAACCTTAAACATCACGTGACTGGCTTACAGGTGGCCAACTTGACGTCGCTCATGTCAAGGGTTTGGGTTAGCGTCTGCTGGAACTTTGTTCCAAGCATCTACTCCTCTTTCAGTCAAATCATATTTTCTCACGTTGCTTCTGATCTTTCCCCCAACTGACCTCAGATGGTGCCCCCTTGTTCTTGTGTTCACTTTCCTATTAAAAACACTCCCCTCCTGAACCTTATTGAACCCTTTAATCTATTTAAATGTTTCGATCCTGTCCCCCCTTTCCCTTCTGTTCTCCAGACTAGACAGATGGAGTTCATGAAGTCTTTCCTGATCAGTTTTATGCTTAAGACCTTCCACCATTTTTGTAGCCCGTCTTTCGACCCGTTCAATTTGATCCATCTCTTTTTGTAGGTGAGGTCTCCAGAACTGAACACAGTATTCCAAATCTGGTCTCACCAGCGCTCTATACAGCGGGATCACAATCTCCCTCTTCCTGCTTGTGATACCTCTAGCCATGCAGCCAATTTGGCTCTTCTCTGAAACTCAATGGCTGCAGATTCGATGACAGCTGAGATCTCTGCAAATATCACTAGTTGCCTTTGTATATTTATTTTTACGACGCTTTTAATTATACATGCGCCATATTTGCTTGCTATATGTTCCAATACAGACTTTTTTTCCCTCCCTCTCCCACCGAGTGTTTCTTAGTGCGCGTTTTGATTGCCCAAATTGTTTTGATAGACTTGTTCCATTCCTTTGTCTGTTTGCAATGTTTGACAGGCCTTGTCTGTTTGTTTTCCGCGCTCGGCGCTGCTCTAAGCCGTCTTAAGCTGCCTCTCTTGCAGACAGCAGAGTTTTGCAATCCTATTAAATAGATATAAATTAAAATAATATTTCCCTCTCCCTCCCTCTGCACCCCCCCCCCCCACCAATCCAGGGCCAACCCGAAAAACTGATTTCTTGTCTTAAATTGAAGTCATTGGGGGAGAAGGAGGAAGAGGGGGGGGAAACCCCATCCATTAGTTATTATGTAAATCAATGCTCGGAGATGAATAGACTGCCATATTCCGCGTAACAGATACGATATCACAAGTTTGCCATTACTGCAGTGGAAGAATCAAAATAGGAAGCTGTTGAAATATTCAACTCTGCCTAATGTGCAAACGGCACACACACAACTTGGTTGCAGTGGCAACAGCTCCCGTATCGTTCTTCGCTCCTTGCAGATATATTTGGAATGCATTTATGCATCCGGGCTTCCTCCGTACATCCATTTCCACGTTTCACCAACGCTACCACCACTTTTTTCGCTCTGTGTGGTTTCTTTCCTACTTCCCTTATAAAATGGGTTGTCGACTTTTCGTTGCAGCCACCATGCTAAATTTTGTTCCTAATTCTAAATGGAATGAAAGGACTTGGTGGATAAAAGCTGAGAGGGGCAGCATACAAATCTAAATAATAATAATAATAATAATAATAATAATAATAATAATAATAATAATAATAATAATATAATTAAATAATCTGTCAAAGCCAGAATTGAAAAATCAACAGATGATCCAAAGTGCAGACTCTGTAAAGAAACAGATGAAACAATCGATCACATACTCAGCTGCTGCAAAAAGATCGCACAGACTGACTACAAGCATAGACATGATGCTGTGGCACAGATGATCCACTGGAACTTGTGCCGGAACTACCATCTACCAGTGGCAAAGAACTGGTGGGATCATAAGCCCGAAAAAGTGGTCGAAAATGAGCAAGCAAAACTACTGTGGGGCTTCCGACTTCAGACTGACCAAATTCTGAAGCATAACACACCAGACATTGTGATCGTGGAGAAAAAGAAAGTATGGATCATTGACATCGCAATCCCAGGAGACAGCAGAATTGAGGAGGAGCAGCTAGAGAAATTAGTGAAATACGAAGATCTAAAAATTGAACTGCAACGACTCTGGCATAAGCCAGTGAAAGTGGTCCCAGTGGTACTTGGCACAGTGGGTGCAGTGCCAAAGGATCTCAGCGGACATTTGAAAACCATCAGAATTGACAAAATCTCCATCGGTCAATTGCAAAAGGCCGCTTGACTGGGATCGGCACACATAATTCGCCGCTACATCACGCAGTCCTAGGTGCTTGGGAAGCGCCCGACTGGTGATGAAATACGAAATCCAGCATAGTGATCTCGTTTGCTGTGTTGTACTGACATAATAATAATAATAATAATAATAATAATAATAATAATAATAATAATAATAACAACAACAACAATAACAACAACAACAACAGTGGGCAACTCAAAAAAAACCCCACCAAGAAAGATACATTGCAGGAATCTTGCCAGACTAAAGCAGACCATTTACTCCATTAAACATATCCTATGGCAGTGTTTCCCAACCTTAGCAACTTGTTGGCTGGGGAATTCTGGGAGTTGAAGTCCAAATATCTTCAAGTTGCCAAGGTTGGGAAACACTGTCCTATGGGATAGGGAAGGGCTGCAAAAAAATTTATTACCGCACTGTGGGCATGGCTTATTTTGTGGGGGTGGCTTGCCAGCCATGTGACCAGGTGGGAGTGGCTTGGCGATCATGTGACCATGGGGTGGCTTAAAGGTCATGTGACTGGCTTAAAGGTCACCAGAGACACTAGCAAAAATGTTTAAGAACAAGTCAATGAAATGTTGGAAATATATTCTTCTCCTTGTTTTTTAACCATTCGTAAAGTCTGTTCCATGTTATGCAATATTCAGAACCTTCTTTATCATGTAGCTCCTTCGTCATTGACAATTTCTGTCTGTTTTATTTCTTGACCTTCCTTTCTGAAACCCAGCAAACTCTGAGATATCGCTGCGCCAGCATTATGTCCACCACTCCAGAACCTCCCGGAAATGATTCCATCGTCCGACGGAACAAAGATGTCCCTCACTCAAGGTAAATGTCTCTTGGCCAACTGGGGAAAAGTCCAAAGCTTGTAAAAGGAATTCTGGGAGTTGAAGTCCAAAGGTTATAAAATTCTGGGAGTTGAAGTCCACAGCTTATAAAAGGAATTCTGGGAATTGAAGTTCATAGTTTATCAAATTCTAGGAGTTGAAGTCCACAGCTTGCAAAAGGAATTCTGGGAGTTGAAGTCCACAGCTTGTAAATTTAGACCACAGCTGCCCACAGCCGCTCCAAATACATAATCAGGTTTTCCCTTGGCATTTGTAGCCTAATATAGTTGCTGGAATCCCATACAGTTCATTTAAGGGAAGTAAGAGATAAATAAAAGCTGAGGACGTATTATTAGTACAAACCAAAAAGGGAGTTGACCCTTGCCAAGGTTTGGTTGGGGTCACCATCATATATGAGGGTTCTCTCAGCTTTCTTAACTTATCTTAACTTATCTTCTCCACCTACTGCTTTTGAGAAATCTTCTTTTTCTAGGGTTTTTCTAATGGTTCCTACAGGTCAAATATTGAAGGTTAACATACATAAACCACCCAGATTTATTCTCCAGGCAGACAAACGTTGAGCCCTATTTCCCTGGATCTTTCCCCCAACCCAATTCCAACGTCCAGAAACTGTTTGGCTCTGATGGAGGATGAACTCAGATGTTAGATGACATGGTGTCATTTTCCCACTCCGCCCTGAAGGCAATTACAACTTCTCTCAGTTCCATTACCTTGAGCCAATTTAAAATCCCTGTAGCTGATGTTAAACTTTCTTTTTTTAAAAAAAAAAAATGGAAAATTCAATCACAAGTATCTTAGGTGGAGTTTTATAACTAGGGGGCAGTGACCAGCCTATTCCAGACAGTCTGTAACTACAGTGTGCTGTCAATTGCGTGCACAGACTGTCCGTTTTTATTCATCTGAAATGAAAATAAGCAGCGGAAACTGCCTTCTCCCGTTCATGCAAAAGGAAAACGTTTATTATATGATTTTACTGATGGCGTGACATGATCCGAGGCAAGCATGGCCATTTATCCAACGTCTTCCTACCTCCGTGGAGCGTTTCTTGATCTGATTTACTGGGACAATTTTAAGAGCCGAATTAGATCTTTCTCACAAGCACAGGTAACATTCGTCTGGATGTTAGGAAATAAAACGCAGCTAGGATGTGATTGGAAGAAGGCCCTGGATGTGTGGGTATGCAATCCTCAACTCCTGCAGTGGAGATCCATCTTCTCCGAAAAGAACTTATGATCCCTGCAGGAGCCATTCCGAGTACAAAAAGTGAACCCAAAAAAAGATTTATAGACCTGCCTTCTCCTTTCCTTCCATTCGCAGCCTCCAGAAGCCTTTTTCAAAAATTGGGAGTGTTGGTGTGTGTAACAGGTAGTTCGGCCTCCAATGTCGTGAAGAAAGTGGCCGCTCGGGTTGGGGGTGGGGGTCACTTCATTTATTTTTTCTACTGTCTTCAAAGGTGATTAGGACTTGAAAGAAACATTTGGAGCAAGCTAGTACAATGAAAAAAAAATCCTGCAAAGACTTAGGGCTTGGAAAACATTCTTTGCAGAGAGAAACAATGAAAGAGTTTGCAAGCTGATAAGAGCTGGGAGCATTATCTCAGGGACCACCTTCTGCTGCACGAATTCCAGCGACCATTTAGGTCCCACAGAGTGGGCCTTCTCCCGGTACCGTCAACTAAACAATGTCGTTTGGCGGGGCCCAGGGGAAGAGCCTTCTCTGTGGCGGCCCCGGCCCTCTGGAACCAACTCCCCCCGGAGATTAGAATTTCCCCACCCTCCTCGCCTTTCGTAAGCTCCTTAAAACCCACCTCTGCCATCAGGCACGGGGGAACTGAGATACTCTTTCTCCCCAGGGCTTTACAATTTATGCATGGTATGTTTGTTTGTATGTATGATTAGTTTTACAATAAGGGTTTTTTAGTTGTTTTAGTATTGGATTTACATGCTGTTTTTTATTATTGTTGTTAGCCGCCCCGAGTCTACGGAGAGGGGCGGCATACAAATCCAATAAATAAATAAATAAATAAAATTGTTAGCCCCTGGTTAGGAAAGAAACATATTTGGAACAAGTCAGAGCAATGAAAAAACCTCTGCAAAGACTTAGGACTTGAAAAATATTATTCACAGAGAGAAAGAATGAAAGAGCCTGCAAGACAGCATACAAATCCAATTAATCAATAAGATAAGATAAGAGCTGGGAAGATCGTTAGCAGCTAATTAGGGCTTTGGGGGGGTGAGCTACATTCAGAGTATGACGCACCCAAATTATCAGCCTCTTTTAGGGAGGAAAAGGGTGCGTGTTATACTCTGAAAAATACGGTAACGATAGTATTAATAACAGCAATATAGCTCCAAAAATAACATTAGGGGCAGCTGTGCAGCAAATTGTCATATTTTATAGGCAAGAGCTGGAAATTATGAAACGAGCCAGATCTTTTTTGGAGAATATGATAAGACCTTCCCAGGGCCTGATGTCTCCTTTTCTTGGGCAACATTTTGTGTCCCAGTTGTGTCCCACTCTTGGTGGAAACTTTTCCAAACTTGCCTCCTTTCCTTCACCTACCATCTGTCTCTCTCTTGGCGCCTGCTCATTCTTCCATGGTCACCTCTGGCCATTTCCTACCTCAGAGATGTTCTGACTCCAAGATTTGGGCTACCTGCTGAGGGATATCAAGATGTTCAAATGAGACATCATGGAGAGAGAGCGAAAGAGAGTGATAAGTATATATTTCTTCATTCCAGTTTGACTGAAGAAGATGACAGCTTTGGCTGTGATGGTCTGGACTTGGAAGGTAAGATGTTCTTCTTTTTAAAGACCAACATTTCTGAGTCATCTTATTTGGTGGACAGAAATGATCTTCTGCGCTTTGTTTATGTTCTGTCGGGCTCTTTGGTAGAATCCTCCCAAAAATTCACAGATATAAAGTTCAGACACACACACGTTTGAAAATTCAAAACAATGTTCTTTATACCGAAAATTCAAATAAACCAAGCCCTCTTTTGATATAGCAAAGAGCACTTGTCTCCAAACAAATTGGTAATTTGTACAAGTCCCTTATCAGTTCTATGATACTTAGCTTGCAGCTGGGAGGCAATTCACAGTCCTTCTTCTTTCACAAAGTGAAACACACTTTGCTCTGGTTTAGTTTCAAAGCGGGGGAAAATCAGCACACAAAGGTCGAAGTCAGCAAGGCAGGCACGAAAGACAACGATCAGATAATCCTCCACAATGGCCAAACCCACAGGCTGCTATTTATAGCAGCCTCACTAATGACCACAGCCCCACCCAACCACAGGTGGCCTCATTTTCTTTGATAATAATCTCTCAGTTGTTGCTGCCTATGCATCGCTCTCCACATGTGTGGCTGTATCATTAACTCTTGTTCTGAATCCAAGGAGGAGCTAGATAATTGATCTCCTTCTGAGCTGTCTGCCCCACTCTCCTCCTCCCTGTCACTCATGTCTTCTTGGTCAGAGGAGCCTTCATCAGCAGATTCCACCGGGAGAAAAACAGGCCTGCAGCATTTGCATTTCTCCCCCACATCCACAGTCCTTGGGGCAGGAGCTGGGCCAGAGCTAACCACAACAGTTTAGAAGTCATAATACTTTATGAAGAATCTTTGTCTGAAATGTTACCCAGTCTGCCTCCAATTTAAAGGTAAATACCTATCAGAAGAATAACACATTGTCCACCTGCAGTTCCTACCTGGTAGGATATCCCTGATCATTCGGGACATCTTCATGTAAACCTTTTGTCCACAGTGGAGAAGTAGTGTGCCAACTGCTTTCTTCATCTTTCAACTTCTGAACCCAGCAAGAAGTTTTGCTGTTATCTGTTGTGGTTGACTCTGGGTCAGCTCCTGCTCCGAGGACTGTGGATGTTGGTTTGGGAGAATTCTCATGTTCTCAGAGACAGGTTTTACTGCCAACAGCTTTGGACAGTGAAGATTCTGTGTCAAGGGCAGACTCTGGGAGTGAAGCAGGATCGGACGGTGAGGTAGATGCAGGTAGCCCATTAGCTAATGACCCCATTAGTGAGTCATCATCAGACTCAGAGGAAGAGGGATTCATAGATGCTCGCAGGCGCAGGTTTATGATGAGAAGGGAACAACTGCGCAAGTATTATAGACGATAAGGGAGGACACCTGTGGCTGGCGCAATTAGGCTAATGGGGCTGCTGAGAGCGTGCGTGGGAGATTATCCGTTTGGAGAAGGACGAGTGTTGTTTGATTTGGACTGTTCCAGGATTTACAAAGCCTTTTTGGATATTTCACAGTTAAGTACAGTTTGTGGACTCTTGAAGGGGGGTGGCTGTGACATCTTCACAGCTGCCTTTATCTGCTCTGCTTTTGTTTTTGCTTTTCACAGCTTTCCAAGCTTGTGGTTTGTGGGAGAGCACTTTGGCTGTTTTAAAGTGCGTGTGTACAATTTATTTATTTATTTATTATTTAGATTTGTATGCCGCCCCTCTCCGAAGACTCGGGGCGGCTCACAACAGAATAGAACAAATCATAAATAATCAGAAAACTTTAAAATTTATACAAGATTTAAAAGAACCCCATAAACTAACAGACGCACACACAAACATACCATGCATAAATTAAACATGCCCGGGGGAGGTGTTTCAGTTCCCCCATGCCTGACGGCAGAGGTGGGTTTTAAGGAGTTTACGGAAGGCAGGGAGAGTAGGGGCAGTTCTAATCTCTGGGGGGAGTTGGTTCCAGAGAGTCGGTGCCGCCACAGAGAAGGCTCTTCCCCTGGGGCCCGCCAACCGACATTGCTTAGTTGACGGGACCCGGAGAAGGCCCACTCTGTGGGACCTATTTGTTTTGATAAACCGACTCTCTGTTTACCTTACAACAGCGTGTGTGTTTGAATTTACATTTCTGACTTAATTGGGGCTCGTAACGTGAAGACCCGCATAACATTATCTAGAAAGGAACATGGATGGACCCATAAAGTTTATGAGAAGATCACAAGGAGACAAACTGATTTGGAAAGACTCCTTAGCATTTTTTCTGAACTCCTGTCTATATTTCAATTCATTTTTCTCTCTTTCTTTCAGAAGGATATTTTCCCCTCCCTATCCATCCATTTCCTTAATTTATTTATTCTACGTTTCTTTCTTTTTTTCAGATGATATCCCTGATAGGTATTCCTCATTGCCTTCCTCCTCATCTTCCCACCATTCTGAAGGGCTGGATCTGGAACAAGTCAATTCTATTTTCAGAAAGTTCTCTCTGGAAAGGTATGGTATGACTTGCAGTCTTCTTTAGGCACTCATCAAAATGGAATTGCAAAACTGCTTTTTCTTGGATTGTACCATTGCTGGGGGGGGGGGGGTTACCATAGAATACACAGGAAGGGGTGTGACATAGGGCAGTGAGGGCGAACCTATGACACGGGTGCCAAAGGTGGCACGCGGAACCATATCTGCTGGCACGCAAGCCGTTGCCCTAGCTCAGTTCCAACATGCATGTGTGTGCCGGCCAGCTGATTTTTGGCTCGCACAGAGGCTCTGGGAGGGCGTTTTTGGCTTCCAGGGAGCCTCCAGGGGGATGGGAAGAATATCTCCGGGACCGCCTTCTGCCGCACGAATCCCAGCGACTGATTAGGTCCCACAGAGTTGCCCTTCTCCAGGTCCCGTCGACTAAACAATGCCATCTGGCGGGACCCAGGGGAAGAGCCTTCTCTGTGGTGGCCCTGGCCCTCTGGAATCAACTTCCTCTAGAGATTAGGACTGCCCCCACCCTCCTTACCTTTTGCAAGCTCCTGAAGACCCACCTATGTCACCAGCCATGGGGAAACTTATATACCCCTGGCTACTATGGTTT
Source organism: Erythrolamprus reginae (assembly GCF_031021105.1). NCBI lineage: Eukaryota > Metazoa > Chordata > Lepidosauria > Squamata > Dipsadidae > Erythrolamprus > Erythrolamprus reginae. The sequence goes on from NC_091958.1 coordinate 54,544,689, forward strand.
TATGTATGGTCTGTTAGGTTGTGTGATTATTATTTTTATAATAAGGGTTTTAAATTGTTATTTTAGCATTAGATTTTTACATTGTGTATTGTTGTTGTGAGCCGCTCCAAGTCTTCAGAGAGGGGCGGCATACAAATCTAATTAATAATAATAATAATAATAATAATAATAATAATAATAATAATAATAATAATAATAATAATAATAAATTAATAATAATAATAAATTAATAATAATAATAAATTAATAATAAATAATAATAATAATAAATTATTATTATTATTATTGTTGTTGTTGTTGTTGTTATTATTATTATTATTATTATTATTGGTATTTTTACCCTCTCCTGGCTCCAGGGAAGCCTCGAGGACGAAACACAAGCCTACTGGGCCCACCAGAAGTTGGGAAACAGACCGTTTTCTGCATCCAGAAGGTCTCCAGGGGGCGGGGAAAGCTGTTTTCACCCTCCCCAGGCATTGCATTCGTAGATTTTCTTAATTATCTCTTTATCCTTGCCGCTGTTATTATGTGCAAAATTAAATATCTTACATTTTTAGTGTAGGACCCTTTCCAAATGTGGTCTCACCAGCGCTCTATATAAGGGGATCACAATCTCCCTCTTCCTGCTTGTTATACCTCTAGCTTGGCTGCATAGCTAGAGGTATAACAAGCAGGAAGAGGGAGATTGTGATCCCCTTATATAGAGCGCTGGTGAGACCACATTTGTAATCCTGTGTTCAGTTCTGGAGACCTCACCTACAAAAAGATATTGACAAAATTGAACGGGTCCAAAGACAGGCTGCAAGAATGGTGGAAGGTCTTAAGCATAAAACGTATCAGGAAAGACTTCATGAACTCCATCTGTATAGTCTGGAGGGCAGAAGGAAAAGGGGGACATGATCGAAACATTTAAATATGTTAAGGGGTTAAATAAGGTTCAGGAGGGAAGTGTTTTTAATAGGAAAGTGAACACAAGAACAAGGGGACACAGTCTGAAGTTAGTTGGGGGAAAGATCAAAAGCAACGGGAGAAAATATTATTTCACTGAAAGAGCAGTAGATCCTTGGAACAAACTTCCAGCAGACGTGGTTGGTAAATTCACAGTAAATGAATTTCAACATGCCTGGGATAAACATATATCCACTGTAAGATAAAATACAGGAAATAGTATAAGGGCAGACTAGATGGACCATGAGGTCTTTTTCTGCTGTCAGTCTTCTATGTTTCTATGTTCATAATTCCTAATAAAAAAAATCAGGTGTATATTCAATTGTTCTACCTGTTATTTGTTGTAGCCAATTACTCAATTTTTTCCAATACCTTTTTACACATGTCACATATTTCAGAAGTCCGTTGCCATTGTGTCATTTCCTGCTGCATGTATCCTGAGTCTGATTTAACACCAGGCCAAATTCTATTTGTGATTTCGCTAACTTTTTATTTTGTCGTTCAAGTTCCAGCTGCTTAAAGAATTGTTCTGAATTTTTTCTGGTGGCTCTCTTTTTTTTTTTTGAAGCAACCTTTTGGGACTGGAGGGGTTCCAAAGAGCAGCATCTGATGTAGTTTTAACAGTCCCACGTCTTTCTAAATCTCCCGCTGCCTCTTTTGACTTTAGCAAAAGCCAAAAAACGTCAGAATCAACTTTGTTGGATCAGACGCATCGTTGCAAGTCGAGAACGAAATTGCGAACATAGCAGATGGATTGCCGGTCGCATGCAAAGAAGTCAGGGCTTTCATCCATCGCTGTAGTTCCAGAATTTGAAAGCCTTGAAGTTTCCCTCCTACTCTTTTGAATGAGCGAATACTTGGCTAATCTCTTGGTGGCCTTGACAAGCATCTGAGATACATTGGTGCAGCTGTTCTCTAGCCCAGAAACAGCTGGTCCCCACCCCCACCACACCATCACCAATCTCAGCCCTTTCTCTGGACGATCTGAGAAGCCAAGAAGGACTTGTGTATTTATTTATCTATTCATTATTTATTTAATTCAACTTCTATGCTGCCCATCTCGAAGGACTCCGGGCGTCTTACATTACAACAACAATGTAAATACATAGAAACATAGAAACATAGAAGATTGACGGCAGAAAAAGACCTCCTGGTCCATCTAGTCTGCCCTTATGCTATTTCCTGTGTTTTATCTTAGGATGGATCTATGTTTCTCCCAGGCATGTTTAAATTCAGTTCCTGTGGATTTACCAACTATGTCTGCTGGAAGTTTGTTCCAAGTAGCTACTCCTCTTTCAGTAAAATAATATTTTCTGACGTGGCTTCTGATCTTTTCCCCAACTCACCTCAGATTGTGCCCCCTTGTTCTTGTGTTCACTTTCCTATTAAAAACACTTCCCTCCTGAACCTTATTTAACCCTTGAACATATTTAAATGATGTTTCGATCCTGTACCCCCTTTCCCTTCTGTCCTCCAGACTATACAGACTGAGTTCATGAAGTCTTTCCTGATAGGTTTGATGCTTAAGACCTTCCACCATCTTTGTAGCCCGTCTTTGGACCCGTTCAATTTTGTCAATATCTTTTTGTAGGTGAGGTCTCCAGAACTGAACACAGTATTATTCCAAATGTGGTCTCACCAGCACTCTATACAATCTCCCTCTTCCTGCTTGTTATACCTCTGACAGCTCATGCAGTTACATTCTGGACCATTTGGAGTCTCCAAACATTATTCAAGGGTAGCCCCATGTAGAGCGGGTTGCAATAATCAAGACTTGTTCCTCTTTTGTTGACACAGGCCGTTCCGACCCTCGGTGACCTTAGTTGGACGCCTCCACAATGTCTTCCATGCCGTCCATCAAGTAGTGGTCAACGGAGACACACTAAGCTCAGAGATCAGTTTGCTGGGTGGGAACATCAAAGGAAGCTTTGTCCATTCCGTGAAGGTCAATTCCACAGCGGAGAAAGCTGGCCTCCGGGAAGGCTACCAATTGCTTCTGGTAAGGGAGTCCCAGTCAAGGGCTACAAAAAATTTTACTACCATACTGTGGGTGTGGCTTATTTTGTAGGTGCGGCTTGCCGGCCATGTGACCAAGTGGGAGTGGCTTGGTGATCATGTGAAAGGGGTGGCTTAAAGGTCATGTGACTGGCTTAAAGGTGGCCAACTTGACGTCACTCACGTCAAGGGTTTGGGTTAGGATGCCTGGCCTCTCCTCGCCTCAAAGAGATACAATTTCCCTCCTTATTTACTATTACTGAACATCCAAAATATACTATTTAATTCTATGTATATATGCCATATGTGTACATACATATTAAACACAAAAATATACATTATTTACTATATAATAAATAAAATATCTCTGGGACCGCCTTCTGCCGCACGAAGTTGGCCTTCTCCAGGTCCCGTCAACTAAACAATGTCGTTTGACGGGACCCAGGGGAAGAGCCTTCTCTGTGGCAGCCCCAACCCTTTGGAACCAACTCCCCCCAGATATCAGAGTTGCCCCCACCCTCCTAGCCTTTCGTAAGCTCCTTAAAACCCACCTCTGTCATCAGGCATGGGGGAATTGACACTTTTCCTCCCCCTAGGCTTATAAAATTTATGCATGGTATGCTAGTATGTATGATTTGTTTCTAAATTGGGGTTTTTAAAATTAACTTAGATGTTGGATTTGTTTACATTGTATTATTGTTGCTGTGAGCCGCCCCGAGTCTGCGGAGAGGGGCGGCATACAAATCTGATAGATAAATAAATAAATAAATAAATAAATAAATAAACAAACAAACAAACAAACAAACAAACAAACACACACACAGCTCTTCTAAAATTATACACATTCAACCTCGTTTACTGCAATAGGAAAAACATGCCCAGAGCCCAGAAGAGAAAAAAAGAAAACAAAATTCAATTTTTTTCTACAGGTACTGTGTACCTGACCAAAATTTTTCTACCGGTTCTGCATACCCATAGGAGCCCATCACTGGGCGGTCCATATTTCCTAGTCATTTCTGCAAACATCCCTAAGGATGGTCCTTCCTATTTCTTTGAAGTGATGGATGAGTGAACTCTTCTTATTTTTTTTCTCTTCCTGTAACCAAGGTCTATGTTGCCCGGGGGCAGAGTTTTCAACTTTTAAAAAAACACCTTTTAAGGAAGCCTCATATTGGAGGCATCATTCGGTGCCCTTCAAGGGGGAAAAGAATCCATATAACAAATCGCATTATGCTGTTCTTGGAGACCAGGGTGGGTGGAGGTGTTAGCTGTGTAATTTAGTAAGTAGAATTAATTGCCCGGAGGGAGAATTTGAAACGCTGTTCCTATCCACAGGTGGAAGGCTGCATCCGAGGAGAAAATATGAGTGTTCCCCTGGATACCTGCACAAAGGAGGAAATTCACTGGACAATTCAGAGATGTAGTGGACCAGTTACACTGCATTGCAAACCAAATCATGAAGGTGAGATACCTATCTGGACCGGGACTCACTACTCACAGTCACTCATGCCCCCATCACCTCGAGGTTCGACTACCGTAACGCTCTCTACATGGGGCTACCTTTGAAAAGTGTTCGGAAACTTCAGATCGTGCAGAATGCAGCTGCGAGAGCAATCATGGGCTTTTCCAAATATGCCCATGTCACACCAACACTCTGCGGTCTGCATTGGTTGCCGATCAGTTTCCGGTCACAATTCAAAGTGTTGGTTATGACCTATAAAGCCCTTCATGGCATCGGACCAGAATATCTCCGGGATCGCCTTCTGCCGCACGAATCCCAGCGACCGGTTAGGTCCCACAGAGTTGGCCTTCTCCGGGTTCCGTCGACTAAACAATGTCGTTTGGCGGGACCCAGGAGAAGAGCCTTCTCTGTGGCGGCCCCGGCCCTCTGGAACCAGCTCCCCCCGGAAATTAGAACTGCCCCCACCCTCCTTGCCTTTCATAAAGTTCTTAAGACCCATCTCTGCTGTCAGACCTGGGGGAACTGAGACATCTCCCCTGGGCCTATACAGTTTATACATGGTATGTTTGTGTGTATGTTTGCTTTTAATAATGGGTTTTTTAGTGTTTTTTAAATTATTAGATTTGTTCTTATATTGTCTTTGTTATTGTTGTGAGCCGCCCCGAGTCTGCGGAGAGGGGCGGCATACAAATCTAATTAATAATAATACTAATACTAATAATAATAATATTAATAATAATAATAATTTTTAAACCTTTGGTTGAGAAGGGCTGGGAGGCGGATAAAAGGACACGAGGATTGACCTCTAGAAGCCATAATAATAAGAACAACAACAATAATAATAACAACAACCACAACAACAGAGTTGGAAGGGACCTTGGAGGTCTTCTAGTCCAACCCCCTGCTTAGGCAGGAAACCCTACACTACTTCAGACAGATGGTTATCCAACATCTGTTTAAAAACGTGGAGGCACAGCCCATTACTGTCAATAACTCTCAATATATTAACAATATTACATGCATTACTTCTTGTGCTGTCACTACAGACAGAAATAGTTAGACTGTATTTGGGCATGTTTCTTTAAGACATGGCATTAGGGCAGGGGTAGGGAACGTTGGCTCTTCTGTGACTTGTGGACTTCAACTCCCAGAATTCCTGAGCTAGCATGATTGGCTCAGGAATTCTGGGAGTTGAAGTCCACAAGTCATAGAAGAGCCAACGTTCCCTACCCCTGCATTAGGGGTAATGTAGTTTACAAGTGACCACATCTGTGTACAGTGTTCCCTCGATTTTCACGGGGGATGCGTTCTGAGACCGCCCACGAAAGTTGAATTTCCGCGAAGTAGATATGCAGAAGTAAAAACACAATTTTTGGCTATGGACAGTATCACAAGCCATCCCTTAACACTTTAAACCCCTAAATTACCATTTCCCATTCCCTTAACAACCATTTACTCACCATTATTACTGGTACTCACTATTGAATAAGACACTTAGTGATCCTGATATTTATAAACATAATTATTTATTAACAATAATTATTTTTTTTGTTATATATTTGCAAAAAATTATTAGTTTTTGATGTATGACGTATGACGTCATTGGGCAGGAAAAACCATGGTGTAGAAAAAAAACGCGAAGTATTTTTAATTAATATTTTTTGAAAAACCGTGGTATAGGCTATTCGCGAAGTTTGAATCCGAGAAAATCGAGGGAACACTGTATTCCTATTGACTCTGACTCGGGATGAGGGGTAATTGCAGAGAGAATTCCCGGGGGTCCTTTGTCTTTACTCATTAAGCCAGCCAGCATGTAGATGCTACACCTAGAGCCGGGGTCAATTCAACTTCAAGATTATACTGCAGAAGAATCCCATCATAACTGTGCGTTATTGTGAGAACGCCTGTAATAAAATAATCTGTGATATCTCGTTGTGCTGAGTTATCTGACTGGTAAAGGTTGATCTCTACCAGAACACTTCTACAGCTTACAAATACATAAACCATCATCGAACACACAGTTCTTACTATAGCAAGCAGCAATACCAAACAAAGAAATCACAGGGACACAGAGAGAGATTCACGCTTCTGGCTCCCTCTTCTGGTTATCTGTAACACTAACTCTTAAAGCTACAGTGCTTCAATACATACAAGCATGCATTGTTAGCTTGTTTATATATTGCCAAACCCAACCAGTTATGTTCATAGTACTAACAATGTGTTCCTTCCACTCTAGGTTACCGGAAGCTGCTTTCAGAAATGGAAGAAGGTCTCATCACCTCCGGGGACTCCTTCTACATCCGGTTGAACCTCAGTATCTCCAGCCACTTGGACTGCTGCTCCCTCTCCGTGAAATGTGACGAGATCTTGCATGTCCTCGACACCATGTACCAGGGGAAGTGTGAGTGGTTCTGTGCCAGAGTCCATCCTGTCACCAACAAAGATGAGGAAACGGGGACAGTCCCCAATTACAGCAGGTGAGTACCCCCCACTCGTCCTGAGCATAAGACACAGGGGATGCAAATTACTATTATTATTATTATTATTATTATTATTATTATTATTATTATTATTTATTTTAAATAGTTTATTTATTAAATGAATAAAAAAGGAGGGGAATATAAACAGGAAAAGAAAAAGGGAAAGGGGAAAGGATACAGAATCAAATAATTTAGGAAAATAATAGAATTATACATAGTAATACATAAAAAAATTTATATCGATAATCTATTTCTCAGACTATGTAAGTAAAAGATATCCTTGTTGTTACCATTTGTATCATGTTATATTTGTAATTCATACATTTAATTTCCAATGTATATATATATATATATTGGTTAGTAGAAAGTGATTTGTGAAAAGGAAAAATCAGCATTATTATTATTATTATTATTATTATTATTATTATTATTATTATTATTATTATTATTAAATAGTTTATTTATTAAATTAATAAAAAAGGAGGGGAATATAAACAGGAAAAGAAAAAGGGAAAGGGGAAAGGATACAGAATCAAATAATTTAGGAAAATAATAGAATTATACATAGTAATACATTAAAAAAATTATATCGATAATCTTATTTCTCAGACTATGTAAGTAAAAGATATCCTTGTTGTTACCATTTATATCTTATGTTATATTTGTAATTCATACATTTAATTTCCAATGCGTATATATATATTGGTTAGTAGAAAGTGATTTGTGAAAAGGAAAAATTATTATTATTATTATTATTATTATTATTATTATTATTATTATTATTTATTAGACATGTATGCTGCCCCTCTCCGAGGACCCAGAACAGCTCACAACATACAATGCAAACAACATGTATACAAATCTAATAGTTAAAAAACAGTGAACTAAAATCCTATTACTGTATATATAAACAGTCAGTCTACTCAATCACATCCACACATAACATTTAACAGTCAAAGAAGGGGGCATGATCTAGCTGCCCCATGCCTGGTGACATAGATGGATCTTAAGTGCCTTGCAGAAGGCGAGGAGGGTGGGGGCAGTACGAATCTCTGGGGGGAGCTGATTCCAGAGGGCCGGAGCCACCACAGAGAAGGCTCTTCCCCTAGGTCCCACCAGACAACTTTGTCTGGTCGATGGGACCTGGAGAAGGCCAACTCCCCCTGGTTGAACTTCTGCCTCTGGCACCAAATCCTCACCCAGCCGCCTCATTGTCCGACTCATGTGCCAATTGCACAGACCCCTGATGCATTATCTCATCAGCCTCAACTCGGATCGGATCCGCTATCCGTTCATGGGCTGCTGGCAAGTCACAACAGCTGGTGTGCGGAAAACTCAAACACCCTCCTCCATGATGGTCCGAGTGGCAAGTCTACCTTCAGGTGCTTTGGAGGATAGGTTGACTACTTCCTTAGCACCACCTCTGATCCTTCCCAACTCTTCTTTGCAGAGCCCAGCAGCTGCTCCTAGTAAAACTCCAGCGACTTATGAACAAAGGAAGCAAAGAAGATACAGACAGTGTCTATGGGATATCACGAGTAAGTTCTCCCTGGCTTGGGATGGTTGTCCTCTTCAACCATCTTTCTTCCATCCCTTTGTGAGCAGTTTTAGGCAGTTTTTATCTTTTGGGTAATTCCCATCCATTCTAGAAGACATATTCTGTCTATATTCATTATGGGAGGTTGACTTTGCTGTTGTCAAGTCAACATTCTCCATCTTGTAGTCCTCCAAGCATGGTGGGCAGGGGGGTCTCAACATTCCTGCTTCTATATCCCATAAATTTGTTTTGTAACATTCTGACCTACATATCTTCTTCTTCTTCTTCCTCTTCCTCTTCATCTTCTTCCTCTTCTTGTTTCTTCTTCTTCATCATCATCTCCTCCTCCTCCTCTCTTTCTCCTTCTTTTTCTTCTTCCTCCTCTTCCTCTTCATCATCACTTTCTCCTTCTGCTCCTCTTCCTCTACCTCTTCTCTCTTCCTTCTTCTTCCTCCTCGTTCTCTTCTCCTTTTTCCTCCTCCTCTTCCTCTTCTTCTTTCCCTTCTTTTTTCTTCTTTTTCTTCATCATAATCATCTTCATCATCATCTTCTTCCTCCTCTTCTTCTTGTTCCTTCTTCTTTTTCTTCTTCTTCTTCCTCTTTCTCATCATCTTCTTCTTCTCCTCCTTCTCCTCTTCTCTCTTCCTTCTTCATCCTCTTCTCTCTTCCTTCTTCTTCATCCTCCCCTTCTTCCTCTTTCCCTTCCTATTCCTCCTCCTCCTCCTCTTCCTCCTTCTTCTTTTTCTCCTCCTCCTCCTACTCTTCTTTCTTCTTCCTTCTTCTTTTATTCTTCATCTTCTCCTCCTCTTCTCTCTTCCTTCTTCTTCTTCCTCCTCATCTTCTCCTCTTCCTTCTCTTCTTCCTCCTTTTCTCTCTTAATTCTTCTTCTACCTCCCCTTCCTCTTCTTTTCTTTCCCTTCCGCTTCCTCTTCCTCCTCCTCCTCCTCCTCCTCTTCCTCCTTCTTTTTTTCCTCCTCCTCCTTTCTTCCTTCTTCCTTCTTCTTCTTCTTCCTTCTCTCTGTTGCTACTTAGACTTCACTGCAACCAGAAGAAGCCGCCTCTCCCAGCGAATCCAAAACCAGCCCTCGTCTCTCCAGAGCCAGTTTCCTTTTGGGCCAGATCTTGCAGGTAACAACCACCAACACAACAACAACAACAACAATAATTTGGGGTTCACCGGGTCAAACAGGTTCAGCTCTCTGATCGCCAGCCTTACTAGGTAGACCAGACAGGGGGAAAACACCCTTGAATCCCCCTTTGACCCAGCCTGAATCTCCACTTCCAGTTTGTCAGCAGGTCCGAGAACAAATACAAGCGCATGAATAGCAACGAACGGGTGCGCATCGTCACTTCGAAAGACAGCCGGGTCAAGTCGGAAGTGCATCCGGTGACCAAGGCTCTCCTGGAAAGATTTGAAGGTACAGGGGGGTTTTGTGTGTTTGTGTTTGTGTGTGTGAAGTGGAGGGAACCTCTTTTTCTTAGACTGCAAAGCTGAAGAGCTAATCGCTCGATGAGGCTGTCCCTTAACACCTTAAAGCTCATCAGCATCCACATCTTTTAACAATCCCATCGTCCCTGGAGCTAGCAGAGTGTTGGATGGTCAGGCGCCCTTCCTGTTGCCAATGCGGAGTTTTGTTCTCAGTCTATTTTCATTATGTTGTAAATTATTATTATTATTAATCTTTTTCTCCTCCTCCTCCTCCTCTCTCTTCCTTCTCCTTCTTCCTCCTCTTCCTCTTCGTCATCTCCTCTTCCTCCTCCTCTTCTCTCTTCTTCTTCATCATCTTCATCTTTTTCTCCTCCTCCTCTCTCTTCCTTCTTCTTCTTCCTCTTCATCATCTCCTCTTCCTCCTCTTCTTCTCTCTTCCTTGTTCTTCTTCTTCTTCTTTGCTTTTTCCTTCTTCTTCCTCCTCTTCTCTCTTCCTTCTTCTTCATCATCTTCATCTTCATCTTTTTCTCCTCCTCCTCCTCTCTCTTCCTTCTCCTTCTTCCTCCTCTTCCTCTTCGTCATCTCCTCTTCCTCCTCCTCTTCTCTCTTCTTCTTCATCATCTTCATCTTCATCTTTTTCTCCTCCTCCTCCTCTCTCTTCCTTCTTCTTCTTCCTCTTCATCATCTCCTCTTCCTCCTCTTCTTCTCTCTTCCTTGTTCTTCTTCTTCTTCCTTTTCTTTTTCCTTCTTCCTCCTCCTCTTCTCTCTTCCTTCTTCTTCTTCATCTTCATCTTTTTCTCCTCCTCCTCTCTCTTCCTTCTCCTTCTTCTTCCTCCTCTTCATCATCTCCTCTTCCTCCTCTTCTCTCTTTCTTCTACTTCATCATCTTCATCATCTTTTCTCCTTCTCCTCCTCTCTCTTCCTTCTCCTTCTTCCTCTTCATCATCTCCTCTTTCTCCTCCTCTTCTCTCTTCCTTCTTCTTCTTCTTCTTCATCTTCTTCTTCTTCTTCCTCCTCTTCTTCTTCTTCCTTCTTCTTCCTCCTCTTCCTCTTCTTTTTTCTTCTCCCTCCTCCTCTCCCTCTTGTGATAGCCAGCAAGATAAGCACAGAGGTTTGCTAACCAGGTTGTCATCCGAACTCTGCTTTTTCCAATGTTCATTAGATAGAATTTCAACCTTTCATTGGGCTGCCCACTCGTTCTAGTGCAGTTTACATTGAGTTAAATCTTCTTCCAGAGTTTGATTCCGTGACGGAGATCAACAGGAGCTTCAGCCTGATCCCATACAGCCTGGTGAAACCCACCCACTGCGATTGCCGGCGCCCCGTCCTCTTCAGCCCCACCATGCTGGCCAAGGTCCTGATCCAGAAGCTGCTCAACTCCGGAGGAGCCCTGGAGTTCAATCTGTGCAAACCAGGTAATCCTCTTCTAAAGCCAAACATAGAAACATAGAAGTCTGACGGCAGAAAAAGACCTCATGGTCCATCTAGTCTGCCCTTATACTATTTTCTGTATTTTATCTTAGGATGGATCTATGTTTATCCCAGGCATGTTTAAATTCAGTCACTGTGGATTTACCAACCACGTCTGCTGGAAGTTTGTTCCAAGGATCTACTACTCTTTCAGTGAAATAATATTTTCTCACGTTGCTTTTGATCTTTCCCCCAACTAACTTCAGATTGTGCCCCCTTGTTCTTGTGTTCACTTTCCTATTAAAAACACTTCCCTCCTGAATCTTATTTAACCCTTTGACATATTTAAATGTTTCGATCATGTCCCCCCTTTTCCTTCTGTCCTCCAGGCTAGACAGATTGAGTTCATGAAGTCTTTCCTGATACGTTTTATGCTTAAGACCTTCCACCACTCTTGTAGCCCGTCTTTGGACCCTTTCAATTTTGTCAATATCTTTTTGTAGGTGAGGTCTCCAGAACTGGACACAGTATTATTCCAAATGTGGTCTCACCAGCGCTCTATATAAGTGGATCACAATCTCCCTCTTCCTGCTTGTTATACCTCTAGCTATGCAGCCAAGCATCCTACTTGCTTTTCCTAGTGCCCGACCACACTGCTCACCCATCCTTATTTCTATTTTTCATTTTTGCTTTTTGCTTTTCTCATTTTGCTTTCCTTTCTTCCTTCCTTCCTTTCTTCCTCCCTCCCTCCTTCTTTCTTCTCCTCTTCCCTTCTTCCTTCCATTCTTCCGTTCTTTCCTCCTTCCTTTCTTCTTCCCTCCCTTCTTTCCTGCTTCTGATTCTTATTAGTTTCTACTGACTTTTATGTGTTTTGTAAAACATCCATTAAAAAATTATACATATAAAAAACATGGAAAGTTCATGTTTGGACCATTGGCTCAAAAATAACCCTCTTGAATCCCATTCAATCCTTCCATTCCACCCAATTCCATTCAATTTCCATTCAACCTGACATTGGGCCACACCTGGCGTGCCATCTGATATGGCTCCATGTGCCACCTGTGGAAACATATGCCAGAGGTTCACCATCACTAGCATGGGGTCTCCTTCTTGAGCAGGAGGTTGAAGTAAAAAAATTGGACTAGAATTTACATTAGAAAATCCAAGGTCATCTGGCGGGACCCAGGGGAAGAGCCTTCTCTGTGGTGGCCCCGACCCTCTGGAATCAACTCCCCCCGGAGATTAGGACTGCCCCCACCCTTCTTGCCTTTTGCAAACTCCTTAAAACCCATCTCTGCCGTCAGGCATGGGGAAATTGATTCCCCTGGGCCATTTCCACTTCATGTATGGTTTGCATGAGATGTATGCTTGTTTTTATGTTAAGGGTTTTAAACTGTTTTTTAAATATTGGATTTGTACTGGGTTTTTTTTCTTGTTGTCAGCCGCTCCGAGTCCTCGGAGAGGGGTGGCATACAAATCTAATAAATAATAATAATAAATAAAGGTCCCTTCCAACTCTATTCTGATGGATTAATCATGGTTAAGTAATAAACTGGCTATGTTTGTGTGGTTATTTATTTGTTTGTTTATTTTGTCAAGTATGTATTGGTGGTATAAAAAGATATAATAATATTTATATACATGATATTAGTAAAAAAAAAAAAAAAGAAACATTAGGGACAGGAGACGGAAGGCACGCTGGTGCACTTATGCACGCCCCTTACTGACCTCTTAGGAATCGGGATTGGTCAACAGTGGAAAGTCTAAGAGGGTAAAGTTTTGGGGGTTATGTGATGATACTACAGAGTCTGGTAGTGAGCTCCATGCATCATCTACTCGGTTACTAAAGTTGTATTTCCTGCAGTCAAGTTTAGCGCAGTTTACTTTAAGTTTGCATCTGTCGTGTGCTTGTGTGTTGTTGTGGTTGAAACTGAAGTAGTCTTTGACAGGAAGGACATTGTAGCAGATGATTTTATGGGCTATGCTCAGGTCGTGTTTAAGGTGACGTAGTTCTAAGCTTTCTAAACCTAGGATTGTAAGTCTAGTTGCGTAGGGGATTCTGTTGCGAGTGGAGGAGTGGAGGGCTCTTCTTGTAAAGTATCTCTGGACATTTTCTAGGGTGTTTATGTCCAAAATGCAGTGTGGCTTCCAGACAGCTGAGCTGTATTCAAGGATTGGTTTGGCAAAAGTTTTGTATGCTCTGGTTAGTAGTGTGAGATTACCGGAGCAGAAGCTACATAGGATTAAGTTAACAACTCTTGAAGCCTTTTTGGCGATGTTGTTGCAGTGGGCTTTGGCACTTAGGTCATTGGATAGGAGTATTCCAAGATCTTTTACGGAGTGAAGATTGTCTGTAAGGTCTTGTCTATTCAGCTTGTATGTGGTATTATGTCTCCATCTTGTGAAAGGGGTTAAAGGCAGTCTTCATACTAGGGAATTGGTTTATGGAATTGACTTCCAGAAGAGGTCGTGACAGCTGTCAGCCTTGATCACTTCAAGGCAGGATAAGACAGATTCATGGATGCCAAGTGTATCGATGGTTATTGAAACGGATGTCCAAGTGCCGCCTCTATGTTGGTTGAGGCAGGCAGGGTTCCCTTGGGTCCCATTTGTTGGGGGTCAAGGGAAAGGGAGGGTCTTGCCTTCTCTTTCTGCTCAAGATCCCCATGGACAATTGGTGGGCCACTGTGTGACACAGAATGCTGGACTCGATGGGCTTTGGCCTGATTCAGCAGGGCTCTTCTTAGGTTCTTAGGTTCTCTCTGTCTTTCTCCTTCCTTCCTTCCTTCCTTCCTTCCTTCCTTCCTTCCTTCCTTCCTTCCTTCTTTCCTCTCTCTTTGAGTTGAAGCAGGCAGGGTTCCCTTGGGTCCCATTTGTTGGGGGTCAAGGGAAAGGGAGGGTTTTGCCTTCTCTTTCTGCTCAAGATCCCCATGGACAATTGGGGGGGGCCACTGTGTGACACAGAATGCTGGACTCGATGGGCTTTGGCCTGATTCAGCAGGGCTCTTCTTAGGTTCTTAGGTTCTTATGGAAGGAGCTTCGAGAAATCGGTCAATCTCTCCTTGTTTTCTTTCTAAAACTTTCCCCGGAAACATGATTCTTCCTGCTGCTAAGAGGCAGCTGAAAAGAAAAAGCCTTTTGCCCTGATCCAATTCCTGTGTGATTACTGCCTTTTATACCTCCGCCGTGTTTCCAGGCCCTCGCAGGTCTTGTACACCTCTTGGTTGAAACGCTGCCTCTCCAAAGACTCTAGACACCACAACACGGGCTTGCAATTACACAAGGCGTCGCTTCGCCTCCCCACAACCTGCCCCGGCATTCCTTGTTCCTCGAAATAGGTCATGCTTTAAGTTCACCAGATTTAACTAGCTCCAGGATAAACACCTTCTCCGCTGGTTTAAAGCCTGCGGCTGGCGGATCCGAGGATAATAAGGACCGCGAATCCTTTGTCTCGTGTCTTTTGTCAATGGGGGGCCCTACTTGTCGCTTGTGGCTTGGCCCTGCCAGCCTCCCTCCCACCCTCTGCCTCTGTTGTCACTGGGAGATAGGCGAAAAGTTCAGTTCAGTTTCAGCTACAAAAAGATAGGGATCAAATTTGACCTCTCCAGGTTCCTTAGAGGTCAGTAAGGGGTGTGCATAAGTGTACCAGTGTGCCTTCCGTCCCCTGTCCAACTGTCTCTCCTTATTTCATTTATCTTTTCTTCCTTTCAAATATGTTCACCTATACTTTTATATCTTTTCTTCTATTCTTTTCTTTATTTATATTATTACATATCTATTCTCTTCAATGTATATTGTGTATTGGACTAACTAACTAACTAACTAACAATAAAATAAAATAAAATAAAATAAAATAAAATAAAATAAAATAAAATAAAATAAAAATAAATAAATAAAATAAAATAAAATAAAATAAAATAATATAAAATAAATAAAATAAAATAAAATAAAATCATAAAATAAAATAAAATAAAATAAATTGAAGGGGTCCAAAGATGGGCTACAAAAATGGTGGAAGGTCTTAAGCATCAAACGTATCAGGAAAGACTTCATGAACTCCATCTGTATAGTCTGGAGGACAGAAGGGAAAAGGGGGGACATGATTGAAGCATTTAAATATGTCAAAGGGATTAATAAGGTTCAGGAGGGAAGTGTTTTTAATAGGAAAGTGAACACAAGAACCAGGGGACACAATCTGAGGTTAGTTGTGGGGGGGAATCAGAAACAGTGTGAGAAAGTATTGTATTTCATTGAAAGAGGAGTAGATGCTTGTAACAAACTTCCAGCAGACGTGGTTGGTCAATCCACAGTCACTGAATTTAAGCATGCCTGGGTTAAACAGGGTTTGTTTATTTATTTTATTTTATTCATTTATTTATTTATTTTGTCCAATACACAATACATATTGAAGAGGATAGACATGAAGTATTATATATAAAGAGAAGATATAAAAGTAGAGGAGAAGATATATATGAAAGGAAGAAAAGATATATGAGATATGAGGTAAGGAGAGACAATTGGACAGGGGACGGAAGGCAGGCTAGTGCACTTATGTACGCCCCTTAGGAACCTGGAGAGGTCAATCGTGGATAGTCTAAGGGAGAAATGTTGGGGGTTAGGGGTTGACACTACTGAGTCCGGTAATGAGTTTGTTTATTTATTTATTTTTTAATTTATTTATTTATTTATTGGATTTGTATGCCGCCCCTCTCCGGAGACTCGGGGCGGCTAACAGCAATAATAAGACAGCATATAACAATCCAATACTAAAAACAATAAAAAACCCATTATTATAAAAAACCAAACATACGTACAGACATACCATGCATAAAATTGTAAAGGCCTAGGGGGAAAGAGTATCTCAATTCCCCATGCCTGGCGGCAGAGGTGGGTTTTAAGTACAGTAGCTTACGAAAGGCAAGGAGGGTGGGGGCAATTCTAATCTCTAGGGGGAGTTGGTTCCAGAGGGCCGGGGCCGCCACAGAGAAGGCTCTTCACCTGGTTCCACGCTTTGACAACTCGATTGCTAAAGTCATATTTTTTACAGTCAAGCTTGGAGCGATTAATATTAAGTTTGAATTTGTTGCGTGCTCTTGTGTTGTTGTGGTTAGTCCTCCTCCCACTCA